>NW_020955675.1:734041-900628 GCF_003031625.1 Empidonax traillii | reverse complement strand
GGTGCCACGTTCTGTGGAGCCTGCAGAGAGTCGCTGAGCTGACATGATTGGTGCAAGATGTTGAACCAAGGCCTTGACTTTCTTTTACTTATTTATTTTTTTGAAAAGCCTCGTGCTGGGAGGGTTTCTGTTTGTCTCAGAGCCGAGACAAACCCCACGGAAGTTGTTTTGCCCAGCAAAAACACCTCCAGCACTGCATGTGGAAACCTGAGGGTGGGGGGGGTGGGACACAAAACCCAAAAACTGTGCCTTGGTGTAGGCTCTGAACATAATCCCAGTGCATGAATCTATACAATATTTGTATTGGTACAGACACTAGTTATTTAATATATGTTAAAGGGGAATGGGAATCTGGATTTCCCAGGCTGTGCCCCATTGCTGGAAATGAGGCCCAGGGGAGCTCCCCAAAGTGGGTGTTAATATATAAAACGAAGGATTGGGGGGGTTTTTTCCTTTTTTTTTTTTTTTTTTTTTTTTAATAATGATGCATAGCAATGTTTTTAGTTTAACTTTTTATATGAATGTAATTTAATTCATTTTTCTACTAACTCAATTATATTAAGTTTTATAGTTGGTTTCCATTCTTTGCAATTTTCCTACGTGTCCCCCACCCCAGTGCTTACCTTTCATAGGCAGATTTTTGTCAGCAAGTATTTTGGGTTTTCTAGTTACCATAAATAAGATTTACCTTATGTATAAAAAAGTTTACATGAGACTGTAAAATGTATAATATGTACATAATCTTCAGAATACAATTATTTTGGTAAATTGGCCTGTATTTTTAATGTCACGGTTGCAGTATTTAATTATTTGAGGCATAATAAAACTTGACTGCAGTCAATAAACTAGAACATAGTTACTGATCTTGCACAAGTGTGAGGTTTTGTGTTAGTTTTCCTAACGGTGTGTTTGTATTCCAGTTTAGTAGAGCAAGTAGGGACAGGCAGGGAAAGAGCTGGAGCTGTGAGCCACCCTGGTATTTTCAGGGAAATCATTTTTCAAAAATCCATTTTTGTTAATGGATACAGCAGTGCCTGTTCACTGCAGGCAATAGTTACTTGACTGAAGATCAACTTTCTGAGTGAGAGATGAGGCTCAAAGCCTGTGTGGCACCTCCACAATGCACCTTGGCCACCACTCCATCAGCTGTGGGGCTTTCCCACACTCCCCAGCCAGCTTTGCTCGCTGCCAGCAGCTCAGAGATGCAGGATTCAAACCCCCAGTTCCAATATTTTTGCAAATATTTGCTCAGCTGCCCTCTCTGGGCTCCCCCTGAAGTCATTCTGACCCCTGTGCCTGACAAGGGTCACTCAGTGCCAGACCCACTGGGTGCTTGAGCTGGTGGTGAGAAGGGGGACCTGCATGTCAGGTCCTCACTGCCCGAGGATCCCTGGAATTCAGGGAATGCCAAATGCTTTGCTAAATCAAGAAATTAATGAGCTTGTGTGACCTAAAAATAAAGTGGGGATGTCCCACAGCTCCAGCCCTGGCACGCAGAGGGCAGAGGGAAATGCTCTGTCTCAGTTTTCCAGCTCACAGAGTGTGACTCCCAGCATGACACTGTGGTTTAGGACTAATGAGAATCACACACCAACGGAGTGAGAGCTGGAATTCAGAGGGCAAAGTTACATCACTTTGGGATTTGGCAACGACAAGACAGCCGTGGGCACACCACGACCAGGGCTGCCATCCACTCATCAAAACACTGGAGAGAGTTCAGAAAACAGGGTGAGACCGATGGGAAAACTCAGCTCATGGAAAGGAAGTTCGTGCTCCAGACAGCTCAGGAAAGAAAGTTGGAGAGACTTGGCTGAGAACTCACAGAGGGAGCCACTCAGTGAGACAGAAGCCTCAGCCTCCAGTAAACACAAAACAAAACCCCTCAATGAAACTCAGGCCAGAAACACAGCACGTTTAGTAATTAAGTTAATTAGTCACTGCAGCAATTTATTTAGAGGCTGTGATGAATTTTTGATCATGAGACATCTTTGAAAAGTCTTTCTAGTTCAAGCCCAGCTTGGGCATCATGAGACAATCCTGCCTGTGGTAAATTGAAAGGTCAGTCAAGAGGACGATAAGGGGCATAAATACACAAAACAATGACACTCGAGGCAAAGAATAAACCCAGTGGAATTCCTTCTGCAGGTCAGGAAATCCTCCAGTAGATCAGATCCAGTGCTGGGGCTCCCAACTCACTCAGTGAAATGCTGTTCCTTTCGGTGTTATCTTTAAAAGCCAACAGCAAACTGGCCGTGGTTCAGAGCAGAGCCCACAGATGCACCGAGCACAGAGGAGATCCTGACAAGTTTTATCCACTTTTGCCGCAGGTTTTCCCGGCAAAGGAGCCTCGGGGCACTCCCTGCTCTAAACGACCTTCACTCGGCTACTCAAGTCTGAGCATGTAAAATGTGTTTACAGAGCACACGGAGCTTCTTCCTCTGCTCCAGCCAGAAAGAAAAGCAATTGTTACAGCCAGGATCTTTGCAGGGTGAGGGGAACAAAGAAATGTGCATTGTTACAGCCAGGATCTTTGCAGGGTGAGGGGAAAGAGAAGCCCAAAGTTCTGCATCCAGAGCAAGATAAAGAGCTGCCTTCGGTACATCTGACCCATCATCAGTCCTCAAACAGGTTTCCCTTCCACAGTTCTCGCTGGTTAAAGAGCAGAATTATTCATGGTTTTATCATCATCATCATCACATTTAAAGGGAATGAAGAAAAAAATGATTTTGTCACATCTACTAATAAAGTCTTTTTAAAATGTTTTCTTTGAATTTCAGTGTATTAAAGGTATTTATCAGCTCTGGTGCAATCAGCTGATGAGGTTGGCAACAGCTTCACATGTTCCTACATTCTGGGATGCACCAAGGAAAGTTCAAGGTGCGTTGATGTCAATAACCTGCAATTGCTTGAAACGCAATCATTGCCCTGTAATAAACTTTTCATTCTCAAAGCTGCTTCTACCTGCAGACCTCAAATCATTTTATGGAAGTGTTGGACCCTGTCTTAGGGAAAGGCACCGAGGGAAGGCAGCACAGGGGATTTTAACAAGGTTTTTGAGAGGACACCTGGGAACAGAGAGCAGGTTGGGCCTGAGTTTAGCCCTGGAGTCCTGCTGAGCCTTCTGATCACAGGCACCAACATAAAGCTGTACCTTCTGCATGTTTTCAACCACACAGCAAATGGTTTAATCAGTTCCAAAAAAATATTTCGCAACAGAGTTTTGCCCTGGGGCTGATCTCTCACTGTTTTAGTCTCCTGACCTTCCCTTGCCTCACCTCTGATGTCACCCGTGTTTCCTCGGCTCCAAATCTACATTTCCACTGCACAAATTAACGCTCTGCCAAAGTTTCAGAGGCGGCAAAACTATCAGGATTTTTTTTTTTTTCATCGTAAGTGCTGCATCTGTCAGCCACATCCGTGACCACAAGGGGCACAAAATGCCTTGGACACACTCCTGGTGCCCTGGAAGCTGCAGTAACAGCCCCTTCAGGGAATGCCCATCACGGAGCTAACAGGCTGGAAAAGCTGTCACAGAGTCGCCTTTAGTGCACTTATGAGCTTAACTCAGAATTGAAGCAGATAAAAAAAGGTGAGCTTTAATGAAAGGTTAAACCTCGCAGGGAATTTTCTCCACGACCTTACGTGGAGGGAACCAAAAAAAAAAAAAAAAGAAAAAAAGAAAAAAAGCTCTAGGTGACATTTTGGAAAAGACAGAATCCTTAATTAACGACCAAATGCTATTGTCAGGAGAAAATAGTCAGAGTTCTGCAAAAATGAGATTCTGAAATTAATTCACAGACCTTGTGAATCCCACTGGTGACAAAGAGAATTGGCAAGACCTGTGGTTTGTCCCTGACCTGTGGAAAGCTTGATCTTTCCCAGCAGGAGCTGCAAAGTACCTTTGTAAAGCAGTAATTGTGGTGAAAAGCCCTGGCCAGCCCTGTGTAAGATACTCCTGGTTGCAGGAGCCCCGAGCTGTTCGTGCACAGCAGATATTCCAGTGGAATATTAACAGGGATTTACAGGAATTTTCTTGTCCTTTGCTGTGACAGGTGAGAAATGCAACAGCTCCCGTGCCTGAAGCTGAGAGAGCTTAACAAAATGTATTATAATGGGTACAAATTGAAAAAAGGGAAAATGAGGTTAGATATTATGGAAAAATTGTTCCCTGGGAGGGTGGGGAGGTCCTGGCACAGGTTGCCCAGAGAAGCTGTGGCTGCCCCATCCCTGGAAGTGTCCAAGGCCAGGCTGGATGGGATTTGGGGCAGCTGGGCTGGTGGAAAGGTGTCCCTGCCCACGGCAGAGGGTTTGGAATGAGATGAGCTTTAAGGTCCCTTCCAACCCCAGGACAAGGAAATTCAGCACCGGCCACGGTGCTGGAAAAGCACCAGGAATCAGGGGATGTGGAAGGGAGCAGGAGTGAAGGAACTGGAGAAATAACCACAGTTACTGTGCAAGAAGAGGAATGAAGGACATGGACCCCAAGACAGCAGATTTTCCTGGCTCCAGTGTCCATGGAGCATTTTGTGTTCCCTTGAAACGACACAGATGTGGGAATAGTTCCCCTCCTTGTTTCACTGCCCTGCCAGATGGCCGTGTTCGTGGATCGATCTGCTTGCAGAATTAGGGGATGTGGTGCAATAATGAAAAGTGTTGAGATGCTTCCCATCTCGAGATCAATATTTTGATGGGTTTTAAAATAAATTTGTTGAAAATGATGCTGTGATTGAAGAGAGCTTTTGTAGAAGTGTTACATTTCACAGTGACAAATCTGCAAAGCCGCAAACCACGTTATTCCTGAAGAGACGCTGAGATTTATTCTGGAGAAAGCATCTTGGAAATTAGGATATTGGACAAGCTGATATCTACCCTTCTTCAGTTAACAGAGAGGTTATTCAGAAAGGAGTTTCTCATTGGTGTTTTTGTGCAGAGGTTCAGAACCCCAACCAGGAGACGTATCCAAAGCCCGAACAACAAAGAGCTCCTGAGGGTTATTTGGGGGCTCTGTTACAAAGCAAAGGGACTCAGTGCAAGAGTGAGACAAGAATATGCTCCAGCTTCCAGCCTGCCTCCATTTCCATATTGATTTGGACTGCACTGTAATTAGCAGCTCACAGGTTATTGTAGGTGGTGGTTCCACGCTGTCAGACATTCCCTCCGGGCTTGTCCTCGCAGCAAACATCATTAAATTTGCAATTTACCTCAGTGCCTGCTGCATTCCCCATCCAAACCTTCATGTCACGTTGCTTCAGCTGCACAGAGCTCCCTAAAAGCAACACAGGGCACAGCTCTGTCCTTCCTTCCCCTGTTTTGTTTACCCCATTGATGTTTCCTGCCTTTAACAGTTGTTCTGGGTTTCCCCTTCACGTGAATCCTCCCCAGTGGCACTGACACCCTCACATGCTGAACTGCTTTGCTGAGCCTCTTGGATCGAAGCCTTTTGCAGCAAATGTCACCATTAAATTAACCCAAACTCCAAACTGGAGCTGCAGGTGTTGTAACCCACGTTGTTAGTGCGGCAGCTGCATTACAGGAATTACAGTGGGTGCCACGGGGGGGCAAAGAGAGGCAGGAAGGGGGCACTTCCATCTTGCTGGATAGCAAAGGTTTCCCATCTCAAACTGTTAAATGTAACGGGGTGGAAAAAGCAGAGAGGATTATTTGACATTCCTCTGTATCTCAGGAAACTGCTAAAGATTCATGAATATTTCAAAGAGCCCTGGCTTTTCAGAAAGGTGCCTTAAAACCTCTTTGGGGTGAGATAGATGTGGTGTTTTTCTTCATACAGGTGCACAGATTAAGCTCTACCACAAATTTACTCTGTTTTAAGCATCAGGGGGGAAAAATAAAATAAAAATAACTTTTTTTTCCTTTTTTTTTTTTCCTAGAGGACAATCCCACATCCTGCTCAGTTGGTTCATGTGAACACAGAACTATTTTCACACACTGCTAATTCTTTTGGAAATCAACATTTTCTAAGGCAAATGCAAGCAAGGAAACAAAGCTTCAGAACTCCAGGAAGGCCTTGGTTTGTTTGGTTCCTTCTGGATAGGGAGGTAAAGGCCATTCCCATTTGCCCACATTCAATAAGGCAAGACATACATTTAACTGTCAGAGACAGAAAATGGTAAACCTGGAGTGAATTTCCCTCATTCCTCACAAGATTTGGGCCCATTTGGGCTTCATCTCCTGCAAAAGCATCACTGCAAATGGATTGCTACATCATCCCTTTCTACACAAACCATCTACAGTGTTCTCCAAAAATGACAGATTGCTCCCTTCCTCGCTCTCACCAACAGGCAGCAAACCCACTGACAGCCCAAGTAATGCAATACCTAATAAGAGGATTAAGTAGAGAGGAATTCTAGTTAATATTGTATTAGCAATGGCTGATACCTTCCCTGCCCATTCTAACTCCCTCACAGGATACAATGTCCACGCTTGTAAGGGAAGCTTATTGACATCTGATCAGTCAATAAATCTGTTCTTGTTTTTTAATGACCCCAAGAGCTGGTTCCACACGCTCACATCATCTTACCAACAATTTACCCTCATAAATTAATAACTGCCTTTAGGGCCTTTTAAACTCTAGGACCTGGTTTAGCTGCTTTGCAGTAATTTTCAGTGAATTGCAAATCAAGACTTGGGGCAGAGCAGGGTTAAACCTCACCAGCCCCAACAGAGCTTTGTGGGACCAATAACAGAGAGGCAGAGACAGGAGGCTCCTCCTGAGCACAACAAATCCAACAGCTACAAACGGCAGGGAAAACCTTCTCAAAGAATCTGGGAGTCAGGACACCAGATTTTTGTCCAGAGGAGGGTGATTAGAGGGACAGAGCACCTCTGCTATAAGGACTGGGAAAATTGGGATTGCTCAGCCTGGAGAAGCCAAGTCTTGGTGTGACCTATTTGTGCCCTTCCAGTACCTGAAGGAGCAGGAAAGGTGGAAAGAGACTATTTACAGTGGCCTGGAGTGACAGGACAAGGGGGAATGGATCCAAACCAAAAAAAGGGTGGGGTTAGATGGGAGATTATGAAAAGTTCTTCCCTGTGAAGGTGGGGAGGCCCTGGCACAGGTTGCCCAGAGAAGCTGTGGCTGCCCCTGGATCCCTGGAAGTGTCCAAGGCCAGGTTGGGTGGAGCTGGGAATTCACCTGGTCTGGAGGAAGGTGTCCCTGCCCATGGCAGGGGGGTGGGAATGACATGATCTTTGACATGATCTTTGACATGATCTTTAAGGTCTCTTCCAACCCAGGCCATTCTGTGATTTGGAATAAGTGGGTTTGAGTCCACCTGCTAAATCCTGCATGGCATTTGCAATCACTTTCCCTCCTGTGCCTGAATTTTCTGCCTGTGTAAACAGGAAGGGTGGCACTTCGTTATCACACAAAGACCTGATCAATAAGAATGTATTAAAGATTCATACCTAAGTGTATTAAAGCATCCATGCCATGATAATGTCCCCCATTTAAATACTATAAAAAGCTCAGTGGGCTCTTCACTGAGCCATTAAGTGAGTGATAGGCAAATTGGAAATGTCCAAGAGAAAAGGAGCAAGAATTACACTCTGCTATGAAACACCAGGCAGCTCCCATAAAAATCAATGGGACTGCACAGCAGTAAATTGCTGGGGAGATGAGCTTTATTTCATGGCTCATAAGTGAGCATGAATCTCTAACAACCTGTCAGCCCTGACAGCTGTGCCTGTGCAAGGAACTGCCTTCTCCAGGGCTGCCTCCATCCCCTGGACCTGCTCCTGTCCCATCACACCCACGGGCTGGGGAATCAGCAGGGGCAGGGATATCCCCACACGGTGTTTAATCCACTGGGAGGTGTCAGGAAACCTCGCAGGGCTCATCCCACCAAAACCTGCAGCGATGCTGGAGCGACTGAGTGAGCTGTGAAAACACCTCCCTAAATGTGGGGTTTATTTTTGGGTGTTCTGCTCCCTGCCCGAGGATCTTCTGCTCCAAGCAGACAAGTTACTCACTGACAACGTTATCACTGCACTTTAAAGGAGGCACTGCTCCGTGGAGGAACCTTTACTTCTCCTTGTACGCCAGAAACACTGCAAGGGCCAATAAATTATCTCTTTTTGAAAAGATTCCCATCCAAATAACTTGTTTTGATGCTGGCTGGTCACTTGGGAGCACAGTGCCAGCTCCAGAGACAACAAGAGCCAACAGGGGATCTACACAAATCAGCACTCTGTGGCCTTGTCTAGAGATAAAGGTCTATGGGAACAACAGATAAAAATCAAATAAATTACAGAAATCCCTGAGGTTCTGGAAGAAAAAGAAAAAAACCCCACAGATCCAGATTTAACCATTACTCCCTACTTTTTATCTGACAGTGAAAAGCACGAACTCCTAAAACTTTGAGATTACAAACCAGACTAAAAACAGAACGTATTTTCCCTCAAGCCAAGTTCTTCACCTTATCCTCTCCCCAGACTTGCCTTCAGCTCCCCCTTCCAGCTGCCAACCCTTCCTCACACAACCCACGCCAGGCAGGCACTTCCAGCTCCCTCTACCTAATCCTTCAACTATTTTCTTTTTCCATAGTGTTTTTTTTTTTTCCCCTTGATGATTTCTTATTATCCTCCAAAAGGCTTTTGAACCTGTTTTCCCAACTCATCCAGCACAATAAATTAGCAGGAATTAAATTAGCTGTCAAAGGGCTAATAGACTTGTTCCTTCAGGGGCTAAATTAGTTATATCCAACTTTATGTGGAAGGGGGAAGGTTTAAAAATGTATTCTTCCAACAGGTTTTGGTCCTCATTAGATACACTGGAGCCTCCTTACAGCAGCCACTCAAGAGAGCACAAGAATCAGCTGCTCAGCACAGATGGCCTTGAACTAAAGGTCAGAGAAAAGAGCATAAAAACCTTGGAAATAGTTTCAAACTGTTCCTGCAGACAGTGGTTGCTGGCTGGAGTCACCTCTCTGGATGTGTTTCCCTGCTTTGAAATGCTTCCTCAATGTCATTCCAAGCAATTTCATTTTACAAGAGGGTGTTTTTTTTTGCTGTTTGGCTTTGCTGGGTGTTCTAAGTGGGATTTCTGGTATTGCTTAAGAAAGGAAAAAAATATATTTGCTTCATTGTGAAAGGATTAGGAAGTATGGACAGGTGAATTAGCTGAGATGTTGTGCAATATTAAAGCAGCACAGACTCAATGTTATACAATAAAAACTTAATAACAAAAGCCCTCAAAACCAGACTAGGAGCCTGTTTTTTCTTGTATATCCTGATCCCCACTGGCAGGTGAGTAGATGAAAATCCACTATACTGGACACTATTCCATGCAGGAAAAACTCTGGGTAAATACCTGTTGTGGAAAGCCCCTTTCTGTTTATCCACTGATACCTGAGCAAAGCTGAGTCTGTAATTACTGTGACATTTCTGCCTCAGTACTGCTCCCAAATCCCAGCCTGGGGCTGCACTTCGGACAGATATTACCAACACACTCATTAACACAGAGGTTCCATCAACAGAGATCCCTGGAATAACAGACACCGATCCTCAAACATCTGTGACACCCATCAACTGGTGGTGCAATCTGAGCAAAGAAACCCCTTTGGGTGCAGGGTCTTACCTGGGTGAGGCTGATCCAGGGGATCTCCAGAAGGGTCTGTTCCAACCTGAACTCTGCCATGAGGTGACCTCCACCAGGCCCTTCCTGTCCAAGCATCAGCACTCAGCTGTGTGTCCTGATCACCACGATGAGTTCCAGTAACAAGACACACCTGGGAGGCAGATCAGCCCCAGCTGCCTTTGGCAACCAGAGGCCTAATTTGGAGTGGAAATAGTGAGGTGGAATTTGAATTTCGTCATTTTTTAGGAAAAAAAAAATGGTTAAACAATGCACAACAGCAACAGTGTGTGACAGATATGTGGGGTGTTCTGAGTGGGCTCAGCTCTGGTGTTTGTTGGGAGCTGAGTCTCTGCACAGAAACAGAATATTGTGAGCCTAAAAGAAACCCTTTAGTTGATTTTAAGAAGCACCATAATAAGGGGATTTTATCCTTTTGGAAATATTATGAAACAGAATTCTTTGAGGCCCCCAGGAAGCACTGAAGAATAATTTGCACAACCCAAAAAATTAGCACAAAGATGAAAAAAAAGGCACTTTAAAGCAAGCCCTAAAGCCAGCTCCCTCAGGTGGGCTCTTTCAGGCATGCTGGGTACAACTTACAGAAAAACTCCACAGCCAAGAGACTCACAATGGCTTAAGGAAGAAAGAGCAGCTGATTATTATTGTCAAAAAGTTCAGCGTTTCTCTGTGAAATCTCTGTTTCTTTTGGCTGCAGTTCATTCCACGGAATAAAAACGTTTCTCTTTTTCCTAATTCATTTGAACTTTTGGCACTTGCACTGCAGTTCACTGGCCAGCTTTTGGTGGCTGCCCTGCTCTCTGCCAGTTCTTATTGTTGGATAGTTCAGGTCACATCATTCCACCCGAGCCAATATTAATGGCTGTGGTTGCTCCCGGTGCTCACACAGACATCTATCAAATAGATAAGCCCCTAATTCTGTGAATATCTCCTCTCCCAATCAATGGGCTTTGTTCAGACAGGATTATACAGGGAAATGAATAGAAGGAGGTTGTACAGCGAGCAGCTAAAATTAGCACTGAGGGAGCTGCAGAGCCCCACAGGTCAGGAATGAGCCACAGCCCAGCTGGGGACAGCAAACTTGCCCTTCACCTGCCTCCAGGAAAGGACAAGAGCTGAGCATATCTGGGAAAGCATTCATCTTCTCTGAAACCTGCACCTTGGCTCTGCTGCAAAGAGCGCACCGTCATACAGCCCTCCAGCAAATTAGAGGATGTGTTTCCAAGTAAATTAGGAAAACAATTTGTTTCCAAGAAGGGGATGAATTACAACTTAATTAAAACAACCTAAGGAGGCTGGAGAAGGAGGGATGAATTCAGAGCAGTCCTGAGGGAGCTCCACAGTCCTTGCTGAAAGACGACATCCAGGTGTCATACATTAGCAGCACAAGAATTTCCATCAGTAATTCCCCAGGGGGGCACAGCTCTGCTCAGGTAGATGGGTTTCACAAATATATACCTTTTTACCACAGCACACAGAAATCACTCCCTGCAAAGTCAGCTCGTCCTTAGAAACAAGAAGGGACAGAGGTTGAGTGGGAACACGGCAGCAGGCAGCTCCTGGGAGACGGGAAGTGGCAGCAGAGGGACTGGGATGTGCCCCCAGCACGGCAGGGAAGGCATCTCTGACCCCCAGCCCAGCAGCCCAGGGGGTGTCTGAGCACACCGGCCCTGCTGGAGGCAGGCAGTGCTCTTGGCAGGTGGAGTGTTACCCTTCAACAACCTACAGTCTTTCCAAGAACTTGTTTACCAACTGCTTTTCAATAGCAAAGAACATTCAATAATTAATAACCCAACTTTATGGCCGGCAATAAAAAAAGGAGTAATAATCAGCTTTCCTTGTTCTGCACATCTCAACAGTGAGGAAAGGCTGAGGGAATTGTGTTTGTGGAAAAGAAAAGGCTTTCTTTTGGGACCTTCCAGTACCTTCCTGAAGGCTGGAGAGGGACTGTGGACAAGGGCACATAGTGACAGGACAAGGGGGAATGGATTAAAACTAAAAGAGAGTGGGTTTAGATGGGATATTGGGAAGAAATTCTTCCCAGTGAGGGTGGGAAGGCCCTGGCAAAGGTTGCCCAGAGATGTCCCATCCCTGTAGGTGTTCAAGGCAAGGTTGGAAGGGGCTTGGAGCAACCTGGTCTAGTGGAAGGTGTCCCTGTCCATGCCAGGGGGTGGAACTGGATGAGCTTTCAGGTCCCTTTGAACCAAAACCATTCTGTGACTCTGTGATCTCCTTTAAATCTCACTGCAGCCAAAGGACTCAAACATCACCAGTACATTCTTGCTGCTGGATGCACTTTAAATAAAATCAGCCAGGCTCCCCAGATATCACTTCATATTTCCCTGGGATCCCAAAGCCAGAGCATTAAAATAATGAAATAAAAAATTATGAGAGGAGAACCAGCTTCCTGATGGGGAGGAATAAATCACTGTCTGTGCCTTTCTCTTGTGACTGACCCAGGGCTCAGGTCTAAACAGCAAAACCTCTGAGTGTGTTCCCAGGAGAGACTCCACCAGCTCCTAATTACATGTGCTAGAAGTGGGTGGTAACTTTACTAGGAGCTGGTAACTGAGCTGTCTGCCCACGGGACTGGAGCAATTTCCATCTCAGTCTCACTTTCTAATGCTGGATTCTGGGAAGAGTGCCTAGTCCTCGAGTGCTTTGTGTTGTGATTTGAGCACTGCTGCTTTGAATGCTCCTCAGGGTCTGATACTTTGGGAAAAGCCTGTTTTCCTTTCCCATTTCCAGTCCCACAGCCCCACAGCAGCCAGTGTCCAGCTGCTGTTGGCCTTGGACAGGTCAGTAAGGCTGGGTCAGTAAAGGTGCTCCCTCAGGCTTTGTTTCCTCTCTGCTTTAGCTCCCTGCCTTGCTCCCAAAAACATGGTGTTTTCCCATATATATCCTGAGTTGAGAAGAATATACTGAATCCTTTGTGTTTACCCTTCCAGTCCCAAACCCAACAGCGCTTTTTAAATGTAAATTACTGTGCTATATTATATCTGGATTAACTTCTAGATCTGAGGTAGAGCACCAGCCCCACTGCTCAGAAAGCTTCCCTGTTTTCTATTCTTACCCTGCCATGCCCAGAGCACACCACGTTCTGCTCTGCCTGTTTCAAAGCTCTGCTTGCCTTTGTGTCTGTGTGAATCACATAATTTCTCCCTGGATCTGTAAAAGCTCGATGCTGGGGGTTGTTGAGCTGTCCCTCTCCGTTCTGTGCCGTGTTTGTGAAGGGGTTTGTCTCAGTGTGGTCTGGGGGTGGGTTGCACTGACTGGATCTGGTTTTCAAACCCTTTAGCATGTAAATACTGCTCTGCTTCCATGAATTTCAAGGATATTTCCTGAGGGTGACCATCACCTGAGGGTGACCTCTTTGCAGTGCTCCATCACCTTTTCCTGTCACAGCTGTGGAAAATGCTCCGAGCCAGACACTGTTATACATCCAAAACCTTGTGATTCAGTCCATGCAATGTTCTGATCACCTGTTTTGACTGCTGGGCCGTGGGAGAGGCAAGGCCAGTCCTAAGGGAGAGCCTGGAAGCTTTCCAAGCTGGTGATTTCTGTTGCCTGCATCCAGTGCAGATGTTACACCGAGCTGCTGGGACCTTTCTGCTGCTGAGCCGTGAACCTGCAGAGCCCCCCAGGGCTGAGCAGCCCTTCCTGCTCCCTGTGCAGCCAAACCAAACTGCCCCTGCAGCCAACACACAGCAGAGAATTTATTGACTGCCTCTGGAATTAGGCAATTCTCCTAATTGTCTTCATTTTCCAGGACTCTGTCATTCTTTCCCTGCACCGCTGGTGGCACAGCTATTTCTGTGCCAGCGTGAGCTGCTTGGGGAAAAAAAGAAAAAAAAGCTAAAAATTGAACAGCAAATCAATCCCAGACAAGGACAGATACCTCTGAAAGATAATTGCATTCAGATATCCTGGGGAGCCCTTACAAATCCCTTTCCAGCTTCCAGGGCTCCTTTCCCTCTTGTGGCTTTGCTCTCAGAAACCTCTATTAAGCAACAAGACATTGTTAAACAGTGCCAGCAATGAGTAAAAGGACTTCTTTTTTTTTTTTTCCCCCATGATTTACCTCCCCAGTGCTCTCCAGCCACACACCAAACTCCAAAGCAAGAACCTTTTGCATTATTTCTTTTTATTTCTAAGGGTCAGAATGGTGGGGGTGGCTCTGCTTTGCCCACCTACAAAGCACATTAAAGAGCACGAGGACATGGGTGGGTTCTTCTATTGACTTGTGGGATTTTTTTCCCTTTCCTTTGCAGCCTGGGTGTTCATCCCTGTGCCATTTCCCACAATGAACTCGGGGTCTGAACTTGGATAAGTTTTAAGTAAGGGAGGTGGGAGTCAGTAATTGTGAGTTGTTTTCTACACAGAGCTCCCCGACAAGAAAGTCACCCACTATTTTTAATATATTGAACTCATGACACTCAGTATACACATTATGTGTTATTTACACATCCATTTCCATACTTACTTGAAGTCTGTGGTATCACAAATGCATCCAAAACTATTATATTTCTGCTTCAAAATCTCTTTGGTTAGGGGAAAAAAAAAGCAACTTCCCTAAGTAGGATTTATTGTCTGTTTTCAGCGAGGGGGTTGTAAGCACAGTTGTGATCCCCCAAAAATACAGTGCTAGAGTATAGTACACATTTTGTAAAAAAACCTGATTTCTGGGGGTGAACAGTCCTCTGGCAGTTTTGGGATCCCATCCAGCATTTTCAGGTTTGGCAAACTGGAGAATACACTAGAAGAGAGACAAAATTAAAATAGAAATGGAAGTAAATAACCTTGGGAAATGTTGGGAGCAAAATAGACACTGATAAAAAGCAAACAGTGGATTCAAACATATCTAAAATGGATTTGTGTTGTGTTGTTGGAAATCCTGACTTGCCATTTGTTGCAGAATTTACCTGATAAAGAGCTAATTAGAAATTCTCAGGTTTCACTCTGTTGCACAGGTTTGTATCCTCAGACTCAGTAAAGCACTTCAAGTATCTGTCTTCCAACACTGGCAGTGAAAGTAATACCAGAATAACACCAAATAATATCAGTATTTAATTGCCTTAAAACTGGCAGGAAGGGGAGAAGAAACACAATTAGTAATTATTAAAAAGTGCTTTTCTGCTTTTGTTCTCCTGGAGCCTTTGATATGCAAATAAAATATGAAATCCATCATTTTAAATTTACTTTTTGCTTCTATCTGCCTCCCTACCTTTAGAAAGCACAAACATCACCATCCCACTGCCAAAGGGATGCCTGGAAGACTAAAGGAAAAACAAGCTGGAAACTCAGAAAGGTTTTCACTAAACACTTTCTTCTAAACTTCTCCTGTCTTTTATTCCCTTTCCAGGACGAGATGGGAAGGGATTTATCTCATCCTAGACACGCTGTAAGGTTTGTCTTTAAAATATCACCAATGCCTTCTGTACATGGTCTGTAGTGAGGAAAAACACACAGGCACATGGATTTCTGGAGAGTGAGACTTAAAATAAATTATCTTCTCCTAAATTTCTTTATGTTTGCATTGGAATTTCCATTTGCAGTGTCTGAGGGAGCTCTGTTAAGTCCACACTGAGTGGGGTGTTCAAGGCAGAGCATCTTCCACACAGCTCTGCCAGGAACGGGAGAGACTCCAGAAAAATCAAATGAAAGGAACTCAATTTTCTCCTGCTTTTGCTCCCATCTTTCAAGACATCCTCCTGATTCCATCTCTGACATGTAATGTGATTTAGACTCCTTGCAGAACACACGAGGGATGCAATGAGACCGAAGAGAGTTTGAGTAATAGGTAGTTTCTATTAATAAAAGGAAATTTAATTTGTCTGCCCAGCTCACTGTCTCTAAACTTGATCAATGGACTTAGTTCAGTTCCAGAGCTGCCAGTCATGTGATTAGAAAGCCTCCTAGGCAGCTTCTGAATGTTTGGGGGCTTTTATCAGATTCTAGCTCACCAGCCAGAGCATTTTGGGTAGCTGAAACCAGGGGAAAACAAAAAGATCCTTCCAGAAAGCTTCTTGCATTTGGGATCCCATTCCTTCTAAAGCCTCTCACAAACATGTCTTTGTGTTTATCAGCTTTTGTTGGCTGTCAGACTTACAGTTGTCTGTATCTTTCTTGGAACTCGCAGGGATTCCTCTTGAGAATGAGGGATTCGAGCGGAGTGTGTCTGAAATCTGATATTCCACTTAGTGTCGTAATGTTATTTTCAGCCAGAGATAAGTGCTGAATCTGAGGGATCTTTGGCAGCTGTTTGAAGGATCTGAAGTGGTTTTTATTGACATTTAATTCTCTGCATCTGTAAAGCACAAAGTGTATGCCATCAGCATCACATCTGGGACAGAACAGACCTGTAAGCCAACACAGGGAGGGATTTTATACACTAATTTTACATTTGTGCTGTTTTTGCCTACCCATGGACATCAAGATCAGATCCCTACACTTTAAACTCTCAGCTTTCTTTTTACTGTCCAGCTGTCAGTATTACAGAGCAACAGATGGATTGTAAAATACACTTCTCATGGTCATGCTTGGCCTCTGCTTGGGTTTTGTTCCACCATGGAGGGTCCTTCAGGGTGCAACAGCTTCCTTTTTTTTGGGCACAAATCTCCCTGAACTTCACAAGACTCATTAATTATTCCCCACGAGTAAAGGGGTCATCATCTGATCTCCCCACTGAGTATTTTCAGCTTGGCATGACATGAACTCAGACTGACAATGTACTGACAGATTCTCAGTATAATACTCTCCAAAATAACATATCTGGCAGTTCTCAAGAGGAATAGCCCCAGCTATTACCTAAGTAATAATTTTGATTTCTATGATATTGCATAAAAATAGAAACAGGACATTTTGTCTACCTTGGCAACCTTATGGCACTGAGGTCTGTCAGGGAATTGTCCACCAACCACAGCTTTTCCACCCGAATTAATCTTCGGAGAATCCTCTGGAAGTTTTCCACCTGGTAAAGATCACCCAGGTCCTGGAATGAAAGGTTCAGCTCCTGGGAAAGGAAAAATAAGAGAAATCACTCACTTTTTTCCTTTTTTTTTTTTCTTTTTTCTTGCTTTCTAATAACTATTCATTAAATATTTTTAATGCCAGAATTAGTTAAAAGGTGGATCTATTTTATGATGCTGCTCTTATAACAACTGGTGGTGCCAGTTGCCAAAATTCAAAATTGTGTATCAGCCTGATAGTAATATTGATAGAATCATCATGGAATGGTTTGGGTTGGAAGGGACCTTAAAATCATCCAGTTCCAACCCCTGCCATGGGCAGGGACACCTCCCACTAAATCAGGCTGCTCAAATCAAACCCTGTCACAACAAAGGATTTTTATCTTTTGGGTCACAACCTAAACAACATTACATTCCAGTCCTTCTTCCCTTGTAAAACCCTCCTGGTTTCCAATGTCACGGTGCCAAGCTGAGCTTTAGAAACCTGCTCACTGCAGGGAGCAGCCCCCACATTATTATTTGGCTTATTTACAACTAGAGCCCAAAATGTTAATGAGAAAGTTTTACAGCACAGTTTTCCCAGTTCTCTTGCAGCCTCTTTTCCCATTTCTCTGTGTCAGTTACTTGTTTTCTTTTTTTCAAAGGGCATTCTTCTCTTCTGAAAAACAGCTCCTCTTCTGAGGGCCCTGGTCAGAGAAAAAGATTTACAAGGGTGGCTGTGATGGGGAACTGGCACTGAGTTACCTGCTGAAAGATTATACATGTGGCTGGGAAGAGATCTGTAATGAAGAAATATATATAATATTACAGGTGTGTAGGTTTCCAGGCATCTAAGATATAAATTAATGGGAAGATTTTTTTCTACCATTTCCTGGCCCATAATTCAGCAAGCAATCTGAGGTGCTGCTGATTTGGTAGGTGGTTGGTAAATGACAGTTCTTCTACGGGTCAGAATAAAATCAAGCTGTTTCTAAATGGAAGTTCAAAAGGATCTGAGCTCAAAAATCCTGTTTCTATAAGTTCCTTCACGTGCTCTGAGTTGGCCTTTAACTGTTCTGAGAAGGGGAGATGTTTGCAACTTGCACTGACAACTGCAATGGGGTCAAGGACTCAAAACCTCATTTGTATTAAGAATGACACACCCCAAACACTTCAATTCTTAAGGTTTACTGGAATGTCTAGAGCTATGGACATCATCAAATTCCTAATTAAAGCAAGGACAGGGCGGAAATTTTCCACTGTTCAGTCCCAAACGTGCAAATACTGGATTTTGAAATCCATCTTTCAATGTCTACTCTTGAGTGTTTCTGTAGATTGTAATGGAGCCAATTCAGCCTTAAAACACAATGTGTGTGCCACTGTTTGCAGCACTGGATTCCCCTCTTGGCTTCTTGTTTGGCATATGGCTACTGCATTCTGAGCAACATTTAATTGCTGATGAACTTTTGAGAGAAGTAATCATCACCATAATAATACTAAATATTTTCAATTTACCGTTCTGGCAGTTGTTTCCCATTTTTACAATGATAAAAGATAACTTTTTAGTGATTAAAAAAAAAAGCAAATATGTACAATATGGGATAAAATCCTGCCCCTTTTCAAAGAGAATGGCAAACTCCATGATTTCAGGTCATAACATTGAGGCATGTAGGTATTGAGTAAATAGAGTTAAGGCTCCAGTGTGAAATGTGTCTTTTTGATGTTCACCTTCTCTCACTCGGGGACAAAGGAGCTGATTTCCTCGAACATCGTGTTCCTCTATGTCACACCAGCCAAGGTACTTGAAGGAGTCAGAGGGAAGCTTAAGAAAAAAAAAAGCAAAATAAAGACATGAAAGAATCAGTAAAAGTTCTTCAGCTTCTGACACTGTATTCTCTCATATTTTTGGCCTTATTGCAGTAAAAATCCCTCCAGTTAGAGCCACGTCCAGAAGCTGGTCAATGCTGTGGGAATTCATAATTAAGCGTAGTTTGCCACAGCTCCTTCTGCTTTACTTCTACAAACTGACTCAAATATTGGAGAAGCCTTTCCAGGGCTTGTTATCCCCTTGCCCATCACCTGCAGTTTGGTGCCCAGTGCTCAGAGGCCGAGCCCAACCCCTTTCCCCAGCTGACACCGCAGCACAGAATCTTATTTATTGGAAGATGAGAGGAGGTGACAGGGTCAGCCCCAAAGCTGAGGAAGAGATTTCTGCCTTAGCTATTCTTTGTCAGGGCCCTCTTCCATAAACCTATAAAGCCAAACACTTACTGGGGGAGGCAGCCCAGGGTCACAGCTCGGCCTGACGATTCCTCTGCCTTGTGATAAACCCCCTGGAATTGGGGGGGTGTCTCTCAGGATGGAGCAGCAGGATAAATAGGATTCACAGAACTTTTCGTTGCTTGTGGTCAGACCTGAGGAACTGAGAGAGATGTTAAAGCAGTAATTGGTTCTGTTCAGAGAAATGCAAATTGTTTAATAATTCCAGAGAATACTGAGTAGCCCGGGTAAGACTTGGCCACGTGGTGCTGAGGTGAAACCATCGACAATCTCCTCACCTCTCACCTGAGCAGTGTTTACATACATGGAGGCTTTCACAGATGAGTCCAAACATCAGAATGAGGAATTTACATCGACAGTTTGATAGAAAAATTCAGGAGAAAATGAAGGACTGAACTTGTTCAGCAGCAGTGATGTGTCCCCTTCTGCCCTGTACAGCCCTGCTTTGATGGATCCAGGTTGGATGAAAAGATACCTCAGATATTTATTTTAATCCCTTTGTATATGTATTTTGATTTGTTATTTTACTAATACTATATTGGCATATTTATTTTAATCTCTTGAAAATATTTTAGGGGAGTTTCAAGGATCCAGAGAAAAGTTGAAATTTCTTCAATAGTCTTCAAATCACAGAATCATCAAGGCTGGAAAAGACCTCCTAGATCATCAAGCCCAACCTTCAACCTGAAGTGATGTGTTTTTGTGTTTTGCTACTCCATTGCCTTAGAACACTTCTAAAAGCCCATTTTATACACCCTAAATGATGCAATTCCTCCAACTGTGCTTCAGAGGGGCTGAAGAATTTGCAGACTGGCAGCTTTTGCCACAGAATCCTTGAAAAAAAATGATTTAATTGAGTAAGTGTGTGCACACAGCACTGTAATTTGACTTTCACTGTACAGGCTGGGTGAGCTCTTGCCAGAAAGTATCAGCTGTCAGTGAGTATTGTTAGAACAACTCGAGTTGGGAATGGAGATAAAAATGCAGCTTTGAAATGGTTTGGGGAGCAAGGCAAAGAAAGTTTCCTGCTGAGTGTAACAGAGAAATTAAACAGAACATCAGTTAAAAGGTGCAATTACAGGTTATTGAGGAGACAAGTGCTGTTGACCTCACTATGGTTGTGTTGACTTTTTTAAGCACCAGCAAAGCCCAGTATTCCACTTGCTGGCTTTGGCCCAGAAGTGCTCCCAGTGCATGCAGATCTCCTCCTCCCTTGATGCTTTGTGGTTGTTTTTAATGGGATCAAACCAGCCCCAATAAACCATAGGTGACTTCAGGGAAGCGGAGTGAGCTCAGCATTTGGGAAATTAACAGCTATTTTATGTTTTCCGAAGCCATCTCGAGGCAAACAGAGCATTTTCCTGTGTGTGTGTTCCAGAGCAGCAGGTTCACACACACAGCAGCCCTGTGAAAAGGGGATTTACACTGGCTCAGTATTAAAAAAAAACAACAAACAGGAAATAAAAAAGCGCTAGGAATCCTTGTTTAGCCCTATCTTGGTATTTGCTCCGCTTCTGCTTCCTTGTGTGGTAAATGAGGTCACACCAAAGAGATGTGGAGAAGTTCTTTTATATTTAAGAAAAAGGTCTGTTATTTCTCTCAGTGTGGAAGCGATTTTTTAGGATGCATTCAAATGACTATTTATAACTGCAAGACGTTTCAAAACCTACCTTCTTCTCAGCCAGATACCTCCTCCTCTGTTGAGACAGGAATAAGCACTCCCAGTGCCTCGAAATGTGGGATGAAACATTTTAGCTCAGCCATTTAACACGGTCCCTATTCTGATCTCCCGGCAGAAACCCACTCACAAAACTCTGTATCATGGTAGAAAATGAAAGCCAGAATCAACTGGCTTCCCCAATCAGGTGGGGAGTGAGATTTCCATGGGAAAGAGTGACAGAAGGAAGCATTTTTCATCTCAAAAGTGCCTGAGTTTAACAAGCACCAGCTGGACCCCGACATTCTGTCACAGGAGATTTTTCTGGAGGAGCAAGTGCCACACCGCTTTTCTCTGCCTTGCTTTGTTTCCCTTCCTGTTTTGCTGCAAAACTGATGCAAGAGAAATGGCAGGATGCAATTCCAAGCAATTACAGATCACACAATACATGAAAGGAACAAAATTTCCTGCCTTGATTGTGGGGCCCTTGGGCTGGATATGAATCTCCAATGACACCTCTGGGAGCTGCACACTAGATTATGTCAAGCATTAAGGGGAAAAAAAAAATTAGATTCATGATGTCTGTCCAGGCTGAGTCATTTCCTCTCACTTCGCCTGCAGTGAGGAATTGGTGGTTATCATAAATCAGAGACCTAAATTCTTATGAGAGAAGAATTAATTTCACTAATGGAAACCCTCTGTGGCAACAGCATTCCTCCAGCCTCTCTCCTTCTGGGGTGGGGGAGCAGTACCTGTGATGTGTTTTGAGTAGAGATACTTGACCATATTTTAAGAATTCTATAAAAGAAGATTTGAAAGGAAACCTAAAACAATAATGGGGTTAAAAAAATCCTGTGTGTGACCAACTTCTAATTTCTGAGGGTGGCCCTCAATGTCGTTCCTACCACAGCTACAGCTTTGCCACTGATATCAAAGCCGGGTACAAAATTTCAGAGCACTCCAGCCAAAATCAAACATCTAAACCCTCCACCTGGCTCAGGTATGATTTCCCCTCCCCTCACTGCAGTTGCCAGGCTGGAAATTCAGGCTTGGAAAATTTTTTTGCCTCTCTCTCAAGTCAGTGGAGATGAGTGGGAATGTCCAAGATATTCACTTACTCAAGCCAGCCTCGGTGCTTTTTATTTTCAGCTGGAATGACTCACCATCCACAGGATCCCACAGGCTGCCCTGAGAGCAGGCACAGCTCCAGGGCATCTAAAGTTTGATGAGGAGGATCCCACCTGAAGTGCCTACAGGATGTTTTAAAGTAGAAGGACCTCTGACCCCTTCAAACAAGCTCAGGGGAAGTTTCTGTTCCAAGTAGCAGCATTGAAATATATAAACCAGCCATTAGAACTAAATAATTAAACAAAAAAACAATAAAAAAATTGGTGCTAAACAGGCCCTAAGCAGCACCTTGAAGTCTGGAGCTGACTGGAGGTGAGTGAAAGGTGCTCATGACTAACCCTGTGTGTTTTCTGTATTCTCCTCAGGGCAAGTCCCAGTGGGGAATTAAGGGGCTGAAATGTTTTGCAAAGTGGTAGGAGCGAGGGCAGAACAGCTACTGCATTTTTCAGCACATGACTGATGAGATATGAGGCCGTATCTTGGCAAATCATGCCCTGCCACAGAGCTCCCTGATCCAAGTCCCACTTTATCGAGACGTCACTGTCAGTCATGAAACCATGAAATGCTTCTCCTCCCACTGACCACGTTTTTACAGACTCCAAAACGCTCCAAGTTTCCTTAATGCAGTGCTAGTGCATTTGAGCCCAGCTGACTTTGTGGGTAGAATACATTTAAAAGCCCATGAAATGCTTTGAAGAGCTATAGCTGAGCTGCTTCTGAAACTACACCTGGGAAAGAAAGACGTTCTGAGGGAAAAACTGAGGGAAAAATCCCTCCTGTGTATATTTTAGACATTCAGCTGCTGAGAAAGGACTGTCAGTCAAAAGACTCCTTTCTCCTGATAAAAAGGCAGCCCTGATAAACAAACACCTGAGACTCCCCAGCACAGGTCCAGCTTTGCCTGGCAGAAAATGGAAAGCTCAGTGGAAGAGGAGGAGAGATAAAGAAGGTTATAAGTGAACTCTTGCAGTTGGGATTTGAAAGGCTTTTAGTCCCAGTGTTTTCAGCAGTTTTGGGGTCTGGTCCAGCTTTCCACAGTCTTATTCCCAGCTGCTTTTCGTGAATCAGCAGGCTCGAGCAGGCTTAGCTTTCACTGAACGGTGTCTACTTTCCCCATAGACCTGAAATGCTCTTGATGAAAGATCTGGGAACGAGCAGTAGGGCTGTTCCTACTGACTCTTCACATATCCAGAGTCAGAATTCCTATGGTGCTCCCTACAGCTTCACATCCCACCAAATCCCAGGCCATATCTGATGGGAAGGTCCCTGCTCCCAGGAGGTTCATCTCAGTGAAGTCTGGTCAGGTTGGTAAGTGCTCCAAGTTCCTTCAGCCCTGCTACAGTGGAAGTGAAAAACGTGGACCATTCCAAAGGAACCAAACCAAACATGTTTTAAGATGATCTTTCAGAAAAAGGAAAAAGAAAACCAAAGCTAAGAAACTAAGAAAAGGGTGATACACCCCATTATTTATGCTGTCCCAGTCAGTGGCACAAGCCAAGGTCCCTCCACATAAATGAACTGCAGGGTTAACTTACACACACAAATCCTGGAGGTATTTAAAACACATCAATCTCACAATTTGGGCTGTCCTTCGTTCCAAATGCACCCAATTTACTGCTCAGGAGCAGCTTTGCTTGTATGCAAACATTTATTATGGGAACTCTCTGAACTTAGAATAGCTGAGGATGTGGACACAGTGTTTCCATGCTCTATTGCCTTTCCATTACTTTTATAGGAGTTTTATGAGAAATTACACAACATTTTGAAGCAGCTCTTTTGAGCATAATTTAGTGACAAACACACCTGTAAGTTATGGCTACAATGCACCCTTGCTGTTAGCTCTAGCATCAATTATCTCGCTTTATGCATCGTAAAACTGCCCCCCACAAGACATAATTAACATAATTAGGTCCTATCACCGTAATTATACATACTTAGAATATTAACTAAGATTTTCTTTGTGGGTACAAACTCCACATCTCAATCCATGTGCCTTTCACACATTTTTACAACAAATCAGACGTTTCTGATGGGACAGCTTTTGCCTTTCAGCAAAAACATGGCACCAAAAAAAAAAAAAATTCCCCCGTTTGAATTCTTGCTTTTGCTGCACAACAATATCTCCATTAGCAATACAGGCTGGTACATTTTAAAAAGACACTCAATCCTGTAACATTATCTTTGTTGTCAAAGCATGTCAAGCTGTGCAATGACTACAGGAACGGCTCTCCTTTCACCCTCCTACCTTTCAGACATGTCTCGCTGGTGCACAAAGTCCTCACATCTTGCACAGTGCTATTTGTCTACAGTCAAAGCTTATCTTCCCATCTCTGCCCCTGCATGGGGAGGGAGTTCCACAGCCTCTGGAGAGGGGGAACCTGCAAGGATCCAGGCTGGGGCTGGGTGGATTCACCGTCTCCAAGGAAACGCTGTCACCTCGCAACGCAGTCACGTTAGGAGCTATTGTTACCAATCTCTTAAGTACATCAAACAAATTCCTGGGCTGGTGGAGCTGGTATCAATGAACTGTCTTTCCAGAAGGTGCCTAAAGATAGGCTGGTGATACCTGTAGAGAGATACGTGATCGTCCGGACGAATCTCTGATGTGCTCACTGCGGAGGCTTCACTTTCCTGAATCGCTTTCACAGTTTTGCCCACTCGAAGTTAATATTTTCTTTGCCTCAAAGACTTCCTGCTTCATTAATGGCTTGTTAAATGCCTTATTAATTTATCAAAGAAACTTTGGATGAAAAGAAACTACTTAAAGAGCCTCATGTTTTATGTAACGTCCATGAAAGTTCTTCATGGGCTGCTCTTCACTCTGTTGAGGGTTCTTGCCTTGTTTGAACGTGCTCAGCCATTTTAGAAACAACCTCCCAGGCTTCTTTCTTCGAGTTTGCAGCTGAGAATGAAAACAAGAGACTCTTCTCTTGGTGGGAACCAACAGGTCAGTTTTGTGTCTGTTTTTATGTTATATTTTTCTTAAAACATTAAAGCTGTAAGTTTTGAGAGCCAGTCCAGTGAAGCTATTGCCTTGAAAACGTGTTTGATACGATGTTTGTTTGGCTCACCCGGACAAAGTGCAGGTGTTGGCAGGGTGCCACTGATGGAACTGCAGCCCAGGGTTATTCTGGGCACTGGTTAGCTCCTGCTGAAGTTTACAGATGGTTTTTAAACTCCAGCAGTTGTTATGGGAGCCAGGTTTTGGTGTAAGGTTATAATGGAGCACTCAATCACACCCTATTGATCGGCATCTCCCACACCACAGGCACAGCTCCTGCCTCATTCGAGCTCCTGGACTCAGCACTGAAAGAAGAGGGATAAATAAGTTAAAATCAATGTGGAAAAAAGTACACAATCCGCTCTGCCTGGGGATATTCATCTGGAAATACCATATAATCAACCCCTCGATGGTTCTGACTTCCTACCTTTCAGTTTCTTCACAGAAGAATTATTCCTTATTCTCCCTTTCCCTCATATTTCCCTTTTCTCTTCTTCTTGGTTGTTACAAAGGCTGATCAATAAAAGGTTTTTCTGGGCAGAAAGGCATGTGCTTTCCCCAACAGTGACTGGAGGCTCCAAAACGTTCCCTTAGAAATTTCTGCAGGCAAACTTCGCCGTACCAGGAAAGTAGAGGAGAAATAATGGTTATGAGAAAATTTCAGCTCCTGTGCAAAGGTATTTTGTGGTTCCAAATGTTGAATTGACAGATGGTTATGTGAAATTTAACAAAGTAGTCATTCCACACAGGTTGCATTAAAATTTTATGTGGTAAGAGCCGAGTTTATTACAGGGTGGGCAGAGAATGGAGTATTAGGGATTCATCAGGTCACTTGAACGTATCCTTTCTCTGCCTGCTAAGAATAAAAAAAAATTAATATCTAAATCAAACAGGACTGTAATTTGGGGCCTTTCTACTTACCATTTGTCCTGTCTGCACAAAATGAAAGGAATTGGTCCCCATCACAGCCTAATGGGCTTCAGATCTTCTGTGGCAAATGCAATCCTCATAAAGCCCATGAAAAATCATCTCTGTGCTATTGCAGGGAAATGACATATTTTACATGGTGGAGGCCTTTCCATTACAAACACTATTTTTCAGATCTTTACAACCTGCCCATAAAAATGACAAGAAATTCAGCAGCCTGCCCCAGCTCTGCAAGGAAGAGGGTTTTTTCCCACTTTATCCAATTTTGACCAGTAATTTTGTCTCTGAAACGGCTGAGCAGGGCGAATGCAGGGTGGGCATCAGTCTCAGCCGTGTGTGTGTCACATCTGCATTCGATCAGATGCTTCCCTGGCTGTCCTACAGGTGCATGAAATATGTCTGCACTGGCCAGAACAGGGCTCATCCTGAGGGCTGACTAATGCCAGAAACAATCCCAATTATCCTGACTGCTGTAGGCCACAAGAGGCCCTGTTGGTCTGGGCACCACAGAAAGCCAGGAAAGCAGAGTTTGCTCCAGAGGGTTTGGGCTTTAATTGAACAGAGCAGACAGACAAAAGAGCAGGAAGAAAGGAAATAATGTTATCCCTCCTCCTTTTCTGCAGAAATAACTGAAATGCTCAGACCATGAAATCCTGGCACCCTGGTAATAGGCAGCAGAAATCGTGTTCCTGTCAGCAGGGTCAGCAATCACAAAGCATTCACAGGGCCTGACATCGCTGAGACCAGACTAGAGGAACAGCCTGGCTTTGAAGTCTGCATTCAAACAGCTGAGTTTCTCTGAGCTGACATTTCGTTAATCATCATTAAAGAACACTTAAAAATCATTTCTGTGTGATAACATTTTTCTCATTCGGGGATGCAGCAGCTTGCAAAAATTAGTTTGTTGGTGCAACTTCATGTTCTTTACATAAAACACTTAATTTGCCTAGGTGATATCAAACCATTAACCAAAATCAGATCTAAAAACATTTCAGCAGCAGCAGCAGTTAACTTCTCTGTTGATCTTACCTGGTTTGACCATATCCAGCAGTCCATGGTATTGGAGTTGGATGAATCAGTTAGAGGGAGAATTTCTTTGACTGTTTCTTTAGTACAATCTGCATGGACAGTCCCAGGAAGCACTGGAAAAGGAACACAGCGTTAAATGCACAGATGCTCATCTGTGCCTGGGCAGAGAAGCGGCCACAACTCACACAAACCAACTGGACATTTTGCTGAGTTACCCAGGCAACACATTTCTTTTTGTCCTGCCCATTCAGGATTCCACTCAACCCTTCAGCTCCCACTGGAAGGACTTGGAGAGCATTCCCAGGGAAAAGCCAAGTACAACAGGATAAAGCCTTGGAGAGAAGGAGAGCAGAGTTAGTGAAACTTTTCATCAGGGTCACCAGACAAAAAGGAATCAACAACAAGCCACATAAATTATTGAAGTGAAAACTATATATGTCTGGTTTTCTGAGGTGTGACAAACCCAGGGATTCCAAGAGGGTTGGAGGGGCTGTAACCAAGCAACAAGTATTGAAATTTAGTTCTCTCTTCTGGAAAAACAAGGGGCTTGCAAGTCATAGTGACAACGTCTGGCAGCGAAAATCGAGCTTTTCCCTGATTTTATAGTCTTTGGCTCAAGCCATAAGAGGAGATGTTTATGGAATGGGGAAGGGAATTTTTATTTGGTTTAGGAGAGACTTATTTCAGTATCAAATCTGGATTTTCTAACCAAATGTAGGTCAACAATTTCTAGGAGAGTTGGACTTTATCTCACACTACGGAAAGATCACATATAAGTAACGTTTGGAGATATTTTTTGTTTTAAGGTTTCTTTTCCAAAAAACATTGGGCATAACTTCCCTTCTCTTGCATTTGGCAACCTGAAAGAGAAAGCCTAATCATACCCCAAGTATTCTATACCTCACTGAGATATATTTTCCCTTTTACCTTCAAACACAGCTTTTTATACTGAATGAATTTATTGCATCCTGAAGCACAGGTGCCCATAGGAAGGTCATGCTTAACCCTGTACCCTCACAAGTAATGCCACTGAATTCAGCTGGAGCAGAATCCAGCTCATATGTGCACGTGGAAAAATCCCAAAGGTACCTGCCAGGTGTCTGCCAGACTTCTCCCAGGAGACTGAGCTGAGTGTTCCTTCACACAAGTGATGGTTTAGAGCTCAGTGATGGTGATAGGCAAAGCCCCATCCATTTTAAAGAGTCTGCTGTCAGTCCCCACTTGGCCAGGTGCCATTTCTGTCTAACCCTCAAAATTTAAAACCCCTCACCCAAAGCTGCCAAAACAAACAGGAGCAGGCAGTTGATGGAGAACTCTGCTGTGGGGTCAGTCTCATTTCCTCCCTCCACGTCCTTATTATGGATCTCATCTTTCATCTTTTCACGACTTAATTGTTAGCAATTCCCAATGGAATACAACATTCATTAAGTACTTCCTAATTTATCAAACACGGGTTTCAGCAGGTAATTTTAATCATAGGAAAATCATTCTGAATTCATTTTGATGCACAATTTCCTGTTGAAGCCTTGTGAGCCTCCTTTTCCCCTGTGCTGCTGGAAGCAGCATCTCTGGTTATTCTCCTCCCTAACTTCCATCATTGCAGATGCCACAATATTTCCATAATTTTTTGCATTTATTTATGAAGCTGCTGCCAACTGCTGCAGAGTTATGTTTCCTCTTTTTGTGGAGAATTGATGACCTGAATTACATTGAAAAAATTGTTTCACTTCATCCATCAAAACCTTCCCTTCCCGAAACTCAGACCTTGCAAATATGGGAATAATTGGGAGTCACCAGAGCACTTCTTTATTAAAGTGGCTTTACCAAGTTGCCATATGCCAGATATTTGAGAAAAATTAGCATAATCTCTTTAAGTATGGAACAGGAAAACTACTCCATTGCTGGACCAAGGTGGGAAAAATGACCCAGCTCTAAATAAGCTACGAAAGGAGGGAAAGAACATGGAAAAGAAGTGCAGTTGAATGATAAACATAATTCAATTGTTTAAAATTCAGAGATGCCGGTCCCCATTCCAATCAAAGAAGGAACTGAGAGCCCTGAATGTGTATTTACAGGCAGAACTTGTTCCTGACATCTCTGATTTTTTTTTTTATCCCTATTCTTTCCCCGACTCTTATTGCCAAAAAAAATTAGGTTCAAATGAATGCCTTGTTATTCACTGTCTGCAAGGATAATAAAGATGTTCTCTGGCTGAGAGCAGAAAGCAGGGCCTCCTGTGATCACGGGGGAAAGGAGAGAGAAGCATTATGAGAAGAATCAGCTGTTTTTATTAAAGGTGCTGTGTTCATGCAGCTTTTGTCAGGAAATCCAAATAATTTGCTCCCGCTTGCTTTCATTTGGACAAAACGGCAGCCTCGTGTTACATAAAAGGAGGAGAAAGAGCCTTGTTTCCCTCCAGTGCTTCTTTTATAGCAAGGAGACAGACACACTGTGGCTGTCCACAATTCCTGCATGGAAAGTTGGGAACAGGCACAGCCTGCCAAGAGGAATTAAACGTAATGAGAATGTTTCTGCTCCAAGTCAGAGACTGCATTTGCTGTATCACAGCCTGGGTGTTCTGAGGGCTACAAGATATTCTCTTTCCAGCAGTGCTGGGAGCACTGAAGGGTTCTTGGGACTGATTTTCCATTGCTTTGTCCCTCAGCTGAGGATCTGGATCTCACCAAACGGGGATTTCTGAGCAACAGGCATTTTGTATTCACAAGGCACAGCTATAAATACCTATTTTGTCAGGTCTCCTGACCTCAGTAGAGGAGGGATTCTGGACTCACAAGAAGACCTCAAGTATCTCCACGTGGATGATTTACCTTCCCCTTTCTCCCCACAACACTGTCTTTGCACCCAAGTTCTGGCACTGCAGGACCCCAAAGGTGCTGGTGGGATGTCCCAGAGCCCGTGTTTGTAACTGCTGGTGTGGGCAGTGCTCCATCCACAGGAATTAGTCCTTCCTGCCACGGGATCACTGTCAATCAGGGCCCAGGGAAGGTGATCCACTGGCTGCAAATGGAATGACTTTATCCAGTGCCTCGCTCTGCTTTAGCTGTTTTCATGCAAAATCCCCTCTGCAGACAAAGCTGGATTTTTTCAGAGGGTCTTTCCTCACCTCACACTTTTGCTTTAACAGAGGTGAGCTGATAGAAGCAGCAGCTTTTCTTTCAGGAAAAAAAAAAAAAAAATTAAAACCTATACTATTCAGATCCATCCTGATCTTTGGACTTCAAGGAGGCCCTAAGTCCAGTGCTGGCCTGAAGGGGTTATGAAGATGCTGTTAAACTGCTTTATGTCACAGACCTGAATAAAAACATCAACCATACCATCTTTCAGGTGCTCCCCTTTGCTGCCAGCTCCATGCTGTGTTCCAGCAGCTGGGAAATGAGAATTTTCTTTCCTCCTTGCCTTGGACTGGGAAAAGAAGAGAGCCCTGCTTTCAGCAGGAATCGTGCTGATGTTGCCTCTTCGGGCAAACAAAACTTACTGAAAAGCAACAAGGTGTGACTCTCATGATTGAGGCAGAATATTTCTGCTGATGCCTGTTCTTTAATGTCTTCTTTCCAACCTCATCTTTTTTTTGCAGTTGAGCTGTGAGACACGAGCAGCTGAGCTTCAGCGGTGCTCCTCCTCATTTTGCACACTGCCTTGGCTGTTTTGGAGAGCTGCTGAATACAAAATGAAGCTGCAAGACTGTGTTTGCTCCACAGGCAGCAAGGCATGAAGCCCTCCTCTCTCCAGCTGTGGAGTACAGCCAGAACCTTGCTCACAGTGTCGCTGGAGATGTGACTCAGTGTGTGTGACATTTACTATTCCATTGTGTGACAGCAGATGATTAATGCTCGCAGCAAAACACGAGCCGGTTTAAATAAACAAAATTAAATGTATTTCTATGATTATAGAAATCATGTGTTGTATCTCGGAGGGAACATCAGCTGCTGCTCCCAAATGCTTCGGATCTGTTGGCTTGTTTTGAAATGCTTTGATTGTTCAGTGGATTTTCCTGCCGCGTAAATCCATCGGCACTCTGGCCCAACGAGGCCAGTCAGGGATTTGGCCTGGAGTGTGGGACACAGCAGGCTGCTGCACATCAGCCTCAATCTTGTTTCATGGTCAGCAATTTACAGCATCAGATTGTTCCAGCCCAGCCTTAGGGAGGCATCACGAGATATAAAAGGGCAGGACCTCAGCCCGGTGCCAAACCAGTGGGATCCTCCCAAGCCTGTCCCAAGGGCACCAGACCAACTGGACCTGCTGGTCACCCACCAGGAGGGGTGTCCTTTCTGTTCCAGCAGTGCTGCTTCCTGAGGAATGAGTCGCTTGGGATGCAGCCCAGTGTGTGGAGCAGAGCCCAGCTCCGAGTCTGGTGCGTGTTCTGATACTGGGAACAGGAATAAATACTGATTTTATACCTCTCTACCAACTGGGTTGGGCAAAAAACGAGTCTTAACTGCTGTGTCTGAGCAGGGTTAGAGAGTGTTAGAGCAGCTGGAGGCACCAGCAGCATTATTGCCAGGACACACAAAAGCACAACACCATCACAGAGACCCCTCAGTTTATCAGATTGTCGTCAGGTGTGTGTGCTCAGTGTGAACACACCTGCAAAATTAATAATCCCCAAGCTCTGTTCAAAAGAAAAGGCCTTGTACAGAAACTCTCAAAAAAAAAATAAACAGGGCTTTGCAGCACTGAAGGAGATGGAAATGTAAAACACCCTTTCCACTTGAAACCCCTTCTCTGTGGAGTCATCAGGATGCATTTCCTGGGGAAAGAGCAAAGACTTTGATCTGCCTTTTCCTTGAACGCTGTTCAGATTATCATGCCTGCCATGAAGGGTGCAAAATGGGCTGCCAGCTGGTTAATGGCCCTTCTGAAAAACAGCCTGCTCTGTTGCTTTTTGGAAGCCACTTGTCATGGAACTATCATAACATAATCTCTGTGCTCTCGTCGTCCATGGGAGGGAGCGTATTTTGAGCAGGTGTTATCGAGGCTAAGAGAGCCTGAATTAACTCATCTTGAAGATACTTCTTAGTGCACTGCCAATAAATCTGCTGGAGAGTTGTTCCATCTACAAAACGCATGCCAAGTGATAGAGAAAGCAGCAGATCAGGGATGAGTTCTGCCAGCTCGTCCTGTGGGGGTCGTGGCTCCTCTTCAGGGTGAGCTTTGCCACTGCCCCTCGTGTTAAACTCTGCTGTCCCTTGATTTCCCCAGGGCTCCCTGCCTTCATCTGTCTCCTCCTAATAGCTTTGTGAATCCCCTGGGCAATGGCTGGAGGCACAGGAATTTGCTGCCATCACTTTCAAGAAGCTGGAATTCATCACTTAACTCCAGGGACTGAGGGAGAGGAGCTTAGCCAAGCTGCTGACTGAGAAAGGGAGGGGGCAAACCACCTTTTTAGTCCCTCACAGGCATCCTGCACCCAGGAGAAGTCCTGCAGCCTCTAAACCAAGAGGCACAGAGGGGCTTCATTATTTTGTACTGCATTATCTGACGGTTTCCTGCAGCAATAGGTTAGGTTTTGCTTACTTATAAAACAGTAACAGGATTTGTGACTCTTGCAGTATATCCACATTTAATGAGTGCATGTGCACACNTTTTTTTTTTTTTTTTTTTTTTTTGGTAGAAACACTGGGATTAGAAACCCATTTCGTATTTTCAGGTAAGTGGCGTCAAGTAATTTTTGCAAAGGGAGCAAAAATTGAGTTCTTACAAATCCCACAAATTCCCACCCAGTTCTTTGAACTCAGGCTTCAGGGCACAGCCTGAGAGAAACCTCTCGTGGTCCAAAACTGACTGCAACGAATGGCAATCCTTTGATGATGGACTGCACAGGGATTTGGAACAGGCTCCAGGTGACTCTGACTAAATTTAGCTTCTTCTGGTGACACTTTTTGCTCTGGGTGTTTTGGACACTGCAGAATTGCTGGCTTGATTTAAACATTTAAGGTTATGGAATTCGACACCCCCCAATTTCTGCTCTGCCTATCCTGATGTATCATCAAGTGAAGAGGAAGAGCTGCTACCATGCTCAGCTTTTGTAAGGGCTTGACCCAGAGCTGTTTTGCTCCTGATTCCAAGCTCCGTGTCCCACACATTATGAGTCAAAAGCTTGGTAATTAAGAGGTCACCCCCTCAGCACACTTTGTTCCATGTGTGTATGCACACTGAACTTGGAATGGCACTGGAAAATAAATGAATTCAAATCACTCAAGGTTACCCCGTTCAGCTTGAATCCCATGAAACTGCAGCAGGAAACTAGTTCTGAAATACTGGGATGATTGACAAATAACTTCTGATCAAAAAGCTGATGTGAGAGCCTCAAATAAACAGGCTTTTTGTGTCACACTGTTGGTGACCAGTGAGATTTGACATTGTCCAGACCATGATCCTTACAGGTTTCAGGGCAAGATGGATTTCTTGATGTCTTTTATTTCTTATCATTATTTTATTCACTTTGCTCAGGTAATGCCATCAACAGTTACCACCTGTAAGGATTCCAGCTTGGGTTTAAAACACAACTCTTAACAAACACCTGTAAACAGAGCAAAAATATTAAACTGGGTCTAAACTCTTTTGGATGTAGAATACTTGAAGGAATGGCTGAAGCTCATCTTTTTCCAAGGGCAATTCCAATCCCTTAACGAGAACACTAAAGATGTGATTTAGACACAACCCAGATTTCCTCGGGATGTTTTTCCTCCCTTCCTTAAAAGCACTTCTACACAAACATAGAACTGTTTTTCTGTAGGAATTTTCCAGCAGTTTCTCCAAAAGATCTCTTTTCCATAGGGAAGACGTGTGTTTATGAGAGAAAGACAGTAAACCAACTTGTGATCAGTAGAGCACAGGTCACATCCAAACCATCATTCCTGCTGAGATTCAGTGGGGCTGAAAAGATAAAAACTCAGGCAGTGGGTTCAATTCCTGAGCTGCAGCAACAATTTCAATTCCTTCCTGATCCTGGTAGACCTAAAATTTTACAAGCACTATCCATGTCTTGGATAATACATTTATCTTTCCCACCTTTCTCCATTACCTGACATCCTTCATTACCTCACATCTTTGACTGCTGCACTGTGCCACTGTCTATAAACTGCAATTTCAACTGCATTTTTTGTACATTACTTTTGTCTACCTTTTTATTCTGTTTGCCTACTGCTGCCTAAACAACCGGCCTATGACTGGTTTCTAACTAGTGCTGTAAAATGAACAATATTGCTGAGGATGTGCTTGTCAGGCAGTGGGATGGAAAAAGAATGTCATTTGAGGGTCCTGGAAGAGGGGGGTGGCAGATACACGGTGCTAATGAGTTACAAAGTACCAGCTGTGTGCACTGAGAATGGTTCCTCATGTGGAACTTTGTTTTCCAGCCCTCACCCAGTGCCAGCTGGAAGCCAAAGAACCTGTGAACCAGTGAACAGAGATCCCAGTGAGCAGCTGGAGTCTCCCTCCTGTCTGGACCCCTGTGACTGTGGCAGCTTGAGCCAAACTCCTTGGAGACCACAGTTTTACAAACTAAATTAATCTACAGTTTCTCATCGGTTGTGCTCAGAGTAGCTCACAAGGGAAGTCATCTCAGTTCTTGCTGGTATTGTCTGAGTTACCAAGGTGCTGTTTTCCTCCTCCCTGGCACTGGGTTTTGGGGGGTAACTCATCCATCTCTTTCTAATCCATGTATTTCCATTTTCCACTGCAGGGCCAAAAGCAAAGACTGCCCAATTTAAGGGACAGGGACAGCTCAAGAACGAGCTTGGAAACTGCACTTTTGGAGTAGGCCTTGTTGCCACTTTAGGAAAACCCTTGTAGAAACATTTACTGCCTCCTGCTCAGGAAGAGGGAACACCTGCCAGGGGACAAGAATTCCCCTGGGACCAATGAACCTTATCCAGCAATCCATTATCAAAGATTCAGAGCAAAGTCTGCAACACAAAATACTTCAGGGTTTGTTCCCCCCATCCCCAAATATGAGTCCCAAGAACTTGGGTCTAACTGTGATCCAACTCATTAACTGTACAACACCTTCACAAATTTAAGTCCCACTCGGGCTGTTCAGCTTCCCAATGCTCCCACAGGATTACTGTCAATAGGAAAGTCCTTCTTAGCTCCTTAGGATAGAGTGACATCTTGTGGTTTCTCCTTTTGTCCACCATTGACAAATAAAAATTAGCCAAGAAAGCTTTGTCTAAGTTTGGTTTTGTTTGTTTCTGGTTTAACTGCACCATCTCATTTGTTTGAGGAGTATCACATTCCTGATTCTCAGACACTGAAACAACAGTTTGCTTTGCCACCACCAAGGCTTGTGGAAAGAGAGTGAAAATCAGTGCCTGGAACACCAACAAAAACATTCTAATTCACACAACACAAATTCTTCTTTGAATGTGGAATCTACAAAAACTGGTGCTTAAAATCATTTACAAGTGGGATCTTGTAAGTTAAATACATTATTAGTTAGATATTTATCACTTAAATAAGTCAATCTCCAGCAGTAGCACCACTACTAAAAGGTTTCTTAGGGAAAATACTCTTTCCAACTGCAGCTCTGGAAGGCATTCCCACCTGGACTCCAGGTGTGCAAGGAATTATCCTTCTCACGCTTCAACTGCAGCTGCACCACAGAAGGATCTCAGTAATCAGTGCCACACCACGGGTCACTCACCCAGCACAATCAGAGAAGTTACAGTGATTTATTTGCTGATTTTGCCTCCAACACGAAATACAATTTTTCTTTTTCTTTTTTTTTTTTTTAAGACTACACAGCTGAACTCACATATGAGCTGCTGCTGACAAACTCCCCTTCCCCCCAAAAACAAAGATCCAAACAAAAAGACAAAATTATTTTGCTAGTTTTGTATTGAAAAAGCAAAAGCATCTTTGAAAGGAACGTTCCACAAAATCTGGAGCAAACCCCATAATGGAGTGGCATTCACGGACCTCAATAAACTGGTAGCAATACTTAGGATATTCTTCCTGCTGAAAAGCACTATTGTTTGAGAGCTGTTCTCATTGTGGTCTACAACTCACATATTTGCATAAGTTGGAAATAAATCAATTCAGCGTTGTTGAAAACCACATAATTCTCGATTTTCTAGAAACATAAAAGGGCTGTTTTGCATCTCTAAGGACCAGGAGAGCAGCGAGTGAAACCACCAGTGTTTTTCTGTTCCTGCTGGATTTCCTGTGTGCCCACTCAGGCAGTTCTCAGAATCAGATCTGGAATGTTTAATTGCACATCATTCCAGCTGTATCCCTGCTCAATCCAACTGCTGGGGAACACTGTGCACTTGCCTGGTATCCTCTACAAACACTCCTGCCTGGCAGCTGTCCTTCCAAAATTCCACAGCTTTAGTTCAAATCCATCTTCAGTCCTTCCCTTGGTAAGGAAGCATCTACTGCTGCCACGAACTGGTGCAAAGAGAACACAAAACTGGTCAGGAAGAACTTCTGAGGGACTCAAACTAAACATTGGCTTTCTTGTGTCTTTCCAAATCAGATGAACAACACGAAAATCAGCCCCCAAAAAAACGTCATGGCTTAAAAATCAGGCTCCCATAAGATTAAACCCACAAGGGATGTGGGTCACTTTTAAAGACATGAGGGGATGTTCACAGAACTGCTTAAATATGAAGAATCAGCCCTTGTATAACCCCCATCAAAGCTCATTTTACCTGCAGTGACACTAGTTCTGTGTCTTGGTAAATTTAGCCCCTGCCCATGGTGAGAACTCCCTCACTCAGGGAATGAATGGCAGAGAGGCCCGTGGTTGAAGTTCAGGCTGTAAGGTTTATTCCCACAGAATTCCAAAGACAAAGCTCCTCTCTATTGACTGAGAAGAAGCCCACTTCTTAGCCACAGGTTTGTGCTGATGATCTGTTTCAGAGGAGCTCCTCCCTCCTTTTCCCCTGTTCTCTCTTACCTTTCCAACAATTCCGGTTCTTTCTGTACTTTGCCCAACGAGGGAGGAAATAATGACATGGCTCTCTGGTGACAGTGGGTACTTCTCCTCCTCTTCCAAATGGAAACACCAGCTAATTCTCCTGCTAATATTTACTTGTGCTACGTGTCATTCTCCTCTCTGGCAGTTTATTCTCAAGAAAAAAGTAAATTGAAAAGGATTATGTTTTTCCTTTAGACATTTATTTATGAATAGAACATTTTTAGATACTTAAAAATTAAGTTTTTTTTTGTTTTGTTTTGTTGGGTGGTTTTGTTTTTGTTTTTTTCTTTTGAGATAGAACATTCTAGTTCCCTGAAGTGAGAGAGTGAAAAGCTCAGGTTGAAGTAGAACAACTACTCTGGGGGAGAGGAAAATATGTGCAACAAAAATGACTTTAGTACTCAGGTATTTTACTTCAGTCACACACAGAGCTGTTCTGCACTGACAGGGCTCAAATATTCATGCCATCAACTTTTATTGTCATCAACACTTAGGGAGGGTCAGTGGCAGTCACATGCAGGAGCATCCAGAAAAGCAACATTTGAGAATCACGGGGGAGAGTTCACACAGAGTCTATCACAAGTCAGAGAATAAAATCCACTCAGCTTCATTTGTTCCATTCCCCCCTGATCAGCCAGCAGAGCACACAGGCTCTTCACTGCTCTGACAGGAACAGGATGAGAGCACATTGTCCACGTGGAGCTCTCAGAAATCACCACCAAGGTTTGCCATTTGCATTATTCAGAGCTGCACATTCTGCTCCTGTCTCATTGATCAAGCCAATCTTTGGACCGTAAAAAAAAAAACAAAACAAAACAAAAAAAATTCACAAATAATAGGCTTGCAGTTTTCTGCTTTACAATCCACTAGAACAAGAAACAGTTGTTGACATGTACACAACTTTATTTTAAGGACACAGCAATCACAACAACAGAAACAGAACCATTACTTTAATACTGTAAGCTTCCCTCTGGGAACTGACTTGCACACAGTTAGATCCGAAAGCGTCTGAAACAATATCTTGGGGGGGGGAAAACACAGCAAACCTTAAATATATTAACTTCAAACTTTATGTGCTTATCTCCTCTTTTTTTTTGGTAGCTGGTGGCAGTTAAAGCTTTTCAAAGTCATGGCCACTTGTATTCATTGCTTCGGGGTGCATCACCCGTCCCATGAATAACACGGTACCTGTGGGGAGAGTGGGGAGGGAGGGGGGGATGGAGAGATGTCAGAACCAAAATTAAATTACATTGGAGGGGTATGACATAATGAATACCAACAATAAGCTCCAGAACATGTGATGGATGATTTTTAAAGGAAGATACAGCAGAGAAGTTGGTGGTCATGCAACAGCAGTGTTAGGAACTGCCCCAAAGCAAGCGGGTTCTGCTCTGTTCTGATGGGAAGTTTTCTTTTCAGAGAGATTTTGGGATGCTGAGTAGGTAAAAAAGGCAGATCTCCTCCTCCAGATAAAATTTTTGCCCAATGTGTCTACTACAGCAAGGATACTCAATTTAGTTTGGTTAAAAAAAAAAAACCCTTAAGAGTTGGTATCCTGCCTTGCTGGCCTCATTTTGGTTGGGATGAAGGTAATTTTCTCCTGAATAGCTGGTCCAGTGCTGTATTTTGAATTTTGTACAAGAATAAAGCGCCCAGCTGGACTGGAAGCATTGCTGCAATCTAAATAAACAAACAAATCTAAATAAACATTGCTACCTGTGGTGAGGATCACAAACACAGACCCACAGGACAGTCTGTGAGTGCACAGGAACGTTTTACATCCACTCACAGCCACACCATTAAAACAAATTACAAACAGGAAACCGAGGAATTACTTAATCACTGCCCATTTAGTCGGTGAGGGCTGTTCTTACCCCTCACCTGCCACAGAGCACTTGGAGAGCACAACAGAATTATTCATGGCTGTAGGATCTGCCCATTATGCAAATCATTTGGTACTGGGAAAGTGTTTCACTGGTCTTGCTACAGCCAAGCTCTGGGGGACCGCAGTGATTATGGATGTTCAGGGCAGTAACATCGTGTTCTCACAACAAAAATGGGGAATTTTTCTTCCCTGGGGTTTTTAATCACATCCTTGTGAATGGGTTTTTTCTGTCAGATTTCCATGTCTTATTTGGAGAAACACTCAGGGGGGGGGCACAGAAAAGGTGAGTCTGTCAATATTAGGTTTTTTAAAGGAAAATTATTAATTAAGGAAATGTCATAATAATTAATGAAAATTCGTAACACAAGCCCAGTTCATTGATCAAAACACCCAATTTTTCTTTTGAATACTTGATGACGTGCTGTGAAGAATTCAAAAGTCTGCAATATTCTCACCTGTTCTTCTGTTTCTGACCAAAAAGAAAAAGGGATGGTCAACTATAACCTGGGGATACAGCACCGCCATCCTGCTGATGGCAATCATTCCTAGAGGGAAAAGAAGACAAGGCAACTTGTTAAACAGACTCATGGGCAGCCACTGCAGCCCCACACCCAACACCAAGGAACAGCAGGACAGTGTGAACTGAAAATGGGAGAGCCCTGCAGAGCAGTTTTGGCTTTGAGAAGGACTAACAATGCAAAGTGGTGCAACTGCTGGTAAATTTTAAGATCCAGAGGCTTCAGAGGAGTTTTGAGCTCCCCCTCACTGGTGGAAAGGGGGGGAGTTGCAGCAGCCAGCACTGCTGACCTGTCTGACACAGCTCCAGCCTGAGGTTCACAGCAAAAGGTAACCCTTAATAACTGGGGAATGTGCCACAATTAAATGGGCTGATCCTGCAGCTTTTATATTGAGCTGATAAATAATGCAGAGGCTGAAAGCAAAATTAACTGAGAATCAGGCAGACTTTGACTCTTTGTTATTTTTATTTGGAGATGCGTAGGTTTCTCCAGGACATTATTATCAATTCCCAGTGTTTAATTTAATTTCACATTTTCCCTGCACTGTTCATTAAGACTCCAGCATTGCCAGTAATCTCTGTCCATATTAATGGTACAATTCAACCCAGCCCAGGGAAGCAATTCCTCCTTTCCTCAAAGACTGGCACAAGCAGAGGCAATTGGAAATCATCTGATTATCCACACTGGCAACTAATGGGACTTAATTTCAGGAAAACCGTGTGATAATCATGTCAACCAACCAACTACCCCCAGCATTAGCAGGGGCCAGCAATGGCTTTGCATTCAGCACTTCCCACCTTGCATCTCTGAGCATGAGCTTATTAAAATGCAACTGTAACAGCTCCCACCTCTGACCATCTCAATTAGCAGATAAAAATGTTGAAAGCTGAAGTTCCACAAAGAAAATATAAACTGCAGTCTGTGCTCTCCTGACAATCAGAAGGAAAATAAGGAAGAGGAGGTTTTTCACAGGATGCTCAAAATCCTTTGTGAAACGCAACGTGTTTAAAAAAAAAAAAATGCCAACACTTCATTTCCAGAATTCTCTTCTGAAAGCAGTGCCTTGCTATGCTGTGTCCCCATCCTATTTAGCTCTCCTGGCTGTGCAGCAAGTCAGCCCTAAAAAATTAATTAACACAGAATAACCAGACATTTGATTTAGTTCTGCTTTTCAGTCAGGTACCTGAGGCAGCAGCAGCTTCTGATCCTTCCTCATTAACTTCTAGAAACGCCTTGTGAAATGCCTTTGCAAGGTAAAGTTCCTTGTTACCTGGAGAGGAAAGGGAAACACATTTCAAGTGGCTCAACAGTTAGATTGAGGTGTTTAAAAAAAAACCCCAAACACTGCCAAAAACCCCAGCACTATTATCCACCTTCTATACCAGGCAGGGAAGGATAAGAGCTTTGTTGCATTAAAATACCTTCTGCCAATACCTTTAATAGCACCATTTACCTCACTTAGATTTGTAATGCTCTCCTACACTATGGATATTAAAATAGCTCAGGACTGCCTAGAGCACCACTGTCCCAGAGAGGGTAAAAAACAATCCTTGAAAATAAGATTTTAAATACAACTATTGGAAAAAAGGATTATGACATTATATAGCAAATACTGAGACACAGAGAATTTTATTCCTGTGTTAGGTACAATACAGACTCCTCTAGGAAAATCAGGTCTTTTCTTTCTGCTTCCATTATATTTTGAAGAAGCTGAACATCAATATTTATTGCCAAACCCACTGTGGTACTTGTTTGTTTTTTTTAGTCTTATTTGTTTTCCATCCTTCTTTGTCAGTATTTTTATTTCAGTCCAAGCCTCCCTCTGCTTAAGTCAGTGAGTGTTTCATTACTTTCCTTCAGTGGCCAAAGGATCAGATCTACTGGAACACTTAGCAGTTCTAATACTAAACCAAGTCAAAGCCACCAGAAGCAGCAGTTTGAAATGTCTCTCCCCAGCAGATCTCCTTGCACTGAATTAAACCTCCTGCTCCAGCTTCAATCCCACCACCAAGAGCCCCAGATCATCCCCTTTGGGACTGGGGGTATAAAACACATAAAGGCAGATAAAAATTGCACCAGTTCTGAGTTTCAGTTCCACAGCACTTAACCCTGGTGCTGTGTCCTGGCACAGTCCCAGAAATACTCTGTATTTTCACCCCCAATGCTTTGTTTTGCAGAGTGTGGTGGCACTTCTGGAACTCAAGGTACATTTCTGGTCGGAGCACTTTGCACCTCAGAAGATTGGGCTCCATCTGATGAGCTCAGAGCCCCCATTTCTGACAGAACAAACACTGCTGACATCTGCCATCAGGTGGAAAAGCAGATCTACCTGTACTCAGGATCTGAGTATTAAAAAAAACCAACAGCATTTAAAGGTGACAGGAGCACAAGTGTCACTGCAGATGAGACCAACACATGCAGTCAGTCCAGCACACTGCACCAGCTCTGGCACTGCTGCTGCTCCAGAAGATCCAAGTCACCTCACAGATGAAAACTACACCACAACTTAGCAGAGAGACAAATGCCTCATATCCTAAACCAAGTTTCTAATCCCCAGAATATACAGAATGCCTTTATTCAGTGTACCATACGTATTTGTCACTGCTCTGAAGCCATTTTATTTTTTTAAATCCCACCAATCTCGTGACCCCAGGGAATGGCCAGCCAAGATCTCTGCAGATAAGTTTTCCATGAGAGCAGCACTTTCTATTTGTTTTCAATTTGCTGCCTTTCACTTCATTGGATATCTCTGTCCTTGGATGATGAAAAGAGCAATTCCACATCCCAAATTACTTTCTCTAGATTCCCCTCTTCATAGTTACACTGCCACATCCCTCTCATTCATCTCCCCCCGAAGTGAATGAATCCATTTTCATATGAAAGCACAACCACAACGTTGTCACTGGGAGTTCAGGCAGCTTCTCTCTGATGCACTTGGTGATTGTCATATCACTGACTGCAAAACTGCATATCACATCTCCTCATGATTATCCATCTTTCCTGATGGCTTCACTGGAGGCAAGGTGGGGCTCACCTGAGGATCTGCCATCACATCATTCTTCTCCAGCAGCCTCTTCAAATGTGGATTTTCGTAAGAACCCACACGATTTGATTGTTAACACCTCAGGAATTCCCAGGGGGATTTGGTGCCAAGGTTTAAGCTTTGTGCAGGACCCAAGCCTAGATCTCCATTAATGAGTGGGAGGGATCCGAAGCTCCCTCCTGATGTCCAGGACTCCATGAGCATCACACTTCATTTGTCACCACACTCCATCTGTCTGCAAACTCCTACTCAGCTGCCAACTGGCTGCTCTGCAAGTCTCATTTTAAAGAAATCATGAAGGTTTATTGGCTCTTCCAGCTTAGGCTGTCCCAGAAAAATTATATGGACGTCAGTCAAGGCTTCAAAGAGCCATTTACTGGACTGATGCTCTTCTAACTACTTCACACTGTGAAAGTAAGTCACTGAGATCACTTCCCTGCTCACTGCCATGCAGGTCACCTTGCATTAAAAGCAGCTGCCATTTAAGACTCTATAAAAACAGTGAGAAATATTATAATCATTTGAAAGAGAAGGGGAATTTCAGTATTGAAATTAGTTCAAGGGTAAATCTTAACTGGTGTCAAAATACTCATGCAGTGAGTTTATGTGCTGCGTAAATTCTAAAATGCCAAATACCAGAAAGCTGTTTCAAGTTTCTTTTGGACACCTGATGGAATCAGATGTCAGGTCTTTTGATGGAAATGTGACCTGACAGCCAAGGGGGAATGTCCTCCTACTCACTTTCTCTTGGGTTGCTCAGAATCCAGACGGTCCAGAAGGCAAAGCCGACTCCTCGACTTCCATTTTTCAGATTGAGTGCAAAAAGCACAAAATTCTCAAAATTGAAAAATAAGTCTGTAATCCTGTATTCTGCCTTGTATCCACTAAACCCACATGGAATTTTGCTGAAGTCACCAACATGCCTGGATCTGTTTACAGGATTAGGGCTGTTGCTGAAATTGCAGCGACTTCCCTTGACAGTAAAGCAAAAGCAACAGAACAGAATTCCTCAAAAATCTCCTTAGATTTCATTTATGATTTATTTCTTCCCACATTAAGTGTCCAGACAAAGATTTTGTTCCAATATCTGCATTTAAGGTTCCGCGAAGTGCCAAATATTCCAGAGGGCTGACCCTGAGATTCATGGAAACTTTTTCCAACTTCCCTGCTACCTGATGTACCACTCAGGTGTTTGTAAAAGCAAGCTCTGAACAATTTTTCTTCGTGATTTTCATTTTCCCTTCCTCCCTCCACATTTCACATCATGAAAATTAGAAATAGGAAACATCCTCCGTATTTTAATTATTTAAAGCTCTATCTCCACCGCATCAACGGTGGGGTTTTCATTAAAGGCATTAATTCAAAACCATTTTTTAAATTCTTAATTTACAAATGACCTTTTCATCCCCTGGTGGCACATCCCCTTTTCAGTGAAAAGCAGGCAAGTTACAGTGAAACTCCTGAATTCTCTCTGTACACTGTTCTGTACTCAATAAACAATCTTTATCTTTAAATGGCAGAGGAGTTATTTCAGTCATGCAGAAGAAGGTATTTTGATTTTATACAGTACAATTGTCAAAAATATAAAAATGGAAACAAATCATTGGTCACATGGATTAAGACACAAGCACCTGATTCTCTCTGCCAACCTCGCCATTACAGAATTAGTCCCTGATACAGAGATGAATCTTACATGGAATTAAATAAGAGCCAGGAGCTGCCTTTGTGCTTCCATCTCCTCTGTGCATCTTCCATTCTCCTAAGTGCTTTTTCTCAAGTAAATAATTTTATATATATAGACCAGAATTTATTGGAAAGCTGACTGTTCTTTGAGGTTGCAGAGAAATTGAAGGTGTTTTTCTTCAGAAGAAATGCTATTTCTTTGAAGAAGGATTTTTTCATTTATTTCAGTTCCTTTCATTAGCTAAGTCTGGCTTTTCCCACAGCCTCACTGGAAAAGTGAAATAAGCTGCATGATACACCAGAAACAGGATTTCAGACTTAGAAAAAAATGGGAGGATGTGAACATCACAAACATTGCTCTGGATGTTTCTGAGGAAGGTTTGACTTATTACCTGTACTTTGGATAAGCCCTCAGGTGTGTGACTGTTCCCAGGGACAGACAATGCAGAACAGGGAATGCCCCCATCAGCCAGGGATCTACCTGGATGGTTGGGCAGCAACACATGCAACAAAACAACCCCAAAAACACAGAGGGAGCAGTGAAGAGGAATAAATTCTAAGGACAAGGACAGTGGTCTCATCCTGGCTCATTTTGGGGTTCCCAAAATTCAGGTCTAGACAGACTGTGTTAATAAACTGCTCACCTGGCTCCTCCTGTTATGTAAAGATGAATCAACTTCTCAGGCATTTTTGGGTCACTTCAACAGAGCAGCTGTGGCTGCCCCAGCCCTGGAAGTGTCCAAGGCCAGGTTGGACGGGGCTTGGAGCAACCTGGGCTAGTGGAAGGTGTCCTTGCCCATGGCAGGAGTCTGGAACTAGATCAGCTTTAAGGTCCCTTCCAACCCAAACCATTCTGTGATTCTAGGAACACTCTTTAAGAGGTATTAAAAAGCATTAATATCTCATCCCCACCTGAATTTTTAAACATATTGGATATTTCAATTCGTGAAAATTAAGTGTGGATAACATATTGCACCAGGCAGGCAACAGCTGTGACTAAACTGCTTTTATCTCAGAGCTCTCCTTCCATCCACAGGTATCTGGGGAGATGACTAATTGTACAACAGCTCAATGCTCTTAACGCTGGGAACAAACAGCCTCCAGGGATCCAGGATGACAGCCCCTTGGTGTGGGAATTCCATCTGCCAGGAAAGCAGCCATACACTGCTCTCACCATACCACACTGCCTCCAATTTCCAGGGAGATCCAGGTCTGAGATACTCCCAGTGAACTCTCCCAGGTAAATAGATTTCCTCATATGCCTTGAGAGACAAGACAAGACAAGAACCTCTTACCAGACATGGCAGTGAGGTCAGCACTGCTGCTGAACAGCTCTGTAATTCCCAGCCCTCTCCACACTTCTTTGAGATCAATCTCCTGTTCCACTGTGAACCTGCAGGATGGAACAGAAAATCACAAACAGCCAGATGCGAGCACTACTCACTGGTATGAAAGATTCAACTTTCTAGGTAAAAACACCAAGATAAATAATGCAAAGGAGGAGGTTCACTGCTAGTGACACCTTCCAAAAAACGCTTACAAACAAATTAGTTTACTCACAGCTGGATCCTTTTTCTAACACAGAAGCAATCAAAAATATGTTAATGGTATTTACAGCCCTGACCATAAAACCTCAGTGCAAAATTATGCAGTAGTAATGGAAAAGATTACTTTTTATACAAGAGGTTTACTTTAAAAACTGCATTTAATTGTACAAATACTAGAACAGAATATCAAATGAGGCAAATAACAGCTGATTTTCACAGAGAGCTGTGGGCAAAGAAGGAGTGGAAAGTAAGAAAGATCCTCCACTTTCCCTGTGACAGCATAAGCAAAGACCAGCAGCTCTGAACAGGAACATAAAGCATTTCTAACTCAGCTTCTAATTAGTCTGGTGGCAAAATTGTAATTGGGTTTTGATTGTGAGTAAACAACAGGGAAAACAGAGAGCTGTCAGTGTGAATGCACATGTGAGTACAACCTGGCAGCATTTCAGGGGGAGCCTGCAGAGCCTTGTTCTAGGAAGGACAAAACAAGACCTGTCCTGAGGGCAAGATCTGGGGCAAAAGCTCCTTCCATTTCCAATCCCTGCTTTTCAAACAGCATAAAAGCCATGCCTGGTGTCAGTGAGACAAAAAAAAAAAAAAAGTCTCAAGTTGTTTATGCGTAGCCAGAACCAGACTGGGCAGCTGGAGAAACAAAGAAATGTGTCAGAAAAATAATAATAATGGCAGAAAATACCAGATGTCTGCAGACAAACACAGGGGACTGACTACAAATGGTTGTTATGGGGGAGTTATGGGTTCTCTGTAGAACGACCAAACAAATTATTTGTAATGTAGATGATGCTGACAGTGACTGGTTATAGCTATGGAATAACAAAATTTGTAGTCTGTAAGATGTTGTCAGAGTTTCTCCAGCCATTGAGTCAGAGACAACCCTGCAGCCCTCAGTGATGGGACAAAGAAGCGCCAGAACCAAATAAAATCAGTGTTTCTGTGCAATCTCGTTTTTCAGGATTGAATTTCCTCAGCTCCCTGGAAGAAAATGTTCTTTGCAGGAGGAAGAGCAGCCCAGAAGTCTGAGCAGAGCACAGCTCATGAAGAGCTGGGATGCACAACCCAGCATGTGCAAACTTGGCAGCTCAGGAAGGAGGAATCTGGACATCAAAATAGAACTGGATGAGAGTCAAGTGGATCTTCCTCACTCACACAGAAGGAGAAAAATCCAGCACACAGTTTACACTCATAATGAACTCACAAATGCCATGAGAAGCCAAAAATCTCTGATGGGATGGATATTAGTCATTACCCACAGAAGCATTTTAGGAGTTAGGATCTGGAGATAGTTCAGGATTGATAAATCACTGGTGGCATTGCAAGTGTTCATCTACCTTGTCCAGAGCAATTCCAGGACGTGCCTGGGATAAAAATAAAGGAGCTGGTTCTTGTGAATTTATTGCTTTGGCAGTTCTCAAAAGGGTCAGAAGAGACCAACAAAGATTTCAGTCCTGCAGGAAACTCCTCATGGTGTTCTGGCATGTTCTGCACATGGAATCATTTGTTAAAAAAAAGAAAAATGGGGAAAAAAGGCATTGTTTTAACGAATGAGATGTAGGTAAACATGAGATGACCTGAAAATAAACAACAGGATTTTAGGAAATGGAAATGTGTCCTGTGAGCTTTCTTTTCCTCCTGGAAAGCTGTGGACACCCACACAGGTCAAAACCTACCTCACAAAAAGAGAAGGCATAGGAATGTCAAAATTCAGTTTATAAAAATTTCAGTGCTGTGTGTTTTCCCTTCTGGGTTTTATTTCACCCCAGGATTAAATCTATTAATGTTTCAACACAATTTAGGCAGGGATCAGCAATGTCAAACTAGTAAAGAATATCTGTACAATATCTCCAGGAGGGAGTTCCTGCTTTTTTTTGTCATAAAAAGCAGACTAAAAAAATCACATCAGCTGTTTAAATATCAGATGGTCCCTTTATGGAAATAAAACTAATTACTTCCCTTCTCCCCTCTTTTAGTTCTGTCCTGTGGTAAATCCCCACTCCCAACCACTGTTCCAAATAATATCCCCCCTCCTTTTTCTCCTGCTCTGAAAAGCAGGGAGAGTTACAGATAAATTATTAATGAGCTTCCCAATATTTCAGCTGGCACCAGAACTGGCCTTTTCTGAGAAACAACAGGGCTGCTTTACACTGGGAAATTTAATTCCAGGCTGTGCAATCCCACAGAAACACCCAGGGTGAGGTATCTTCCATCATATCTGGATTTCTGTGCATTCCTTACAGTGATGTCAGCATTCAAAATCAAAGTTGACAACTCAGAACACGGAGCTGACATTTCAGCTCATTTCCCAGGCATCTGCTGTACCTCCAGACTTTGGGAATGCCGAGCTACACGTGCTTATTTGCAGTGTTTGGTGCATATAAAGAACCAGATGGTCTTTTTTTTTTTCCCCCCACAATCTTTTAGGTGCTCCTGATGCTAAAAATACTACGAAAAAAAATTGATTTCAACACTTCAATATCAGAAATCACGGAATAGTTGCAACTGGGAGCTGTAAAAACCACGAAGGGAAGTCTGAGGAACAGACACCGAAGAGAAGATTGAGAAAGCAGCAAAAAAAAATTCTCTGGAGAGTTCAGCAGGGAACTGGGATATTCTAATGAAATTTAAAACTTGCACAAGCATTAGATTCAAATGATGCATTTATGTCACTGAGAGTCCTCTGCAGTTCTTTATCTGAGCCTTTGGGTTCTGCAGAGAGCATTAATACACCACATCAGGCCATCTTTCTTCTATTTTACAGACATTCAAGACAGGAAAAAAAAAAAAAAAGCTGGCTTCATGTTTTATGATGCTGTGCAAACCTTCCAAAAATGCTACATTTTTTGTCTGATTTTTTAGATGCTCAGGATTCCCAGACTCAAGAAGGATCAGGGGACAGTGTCTACTCATCCAGCAGAAAAAAATGACTCATCCCAAAATGCATCATTTCAAAAATCACTAAGGGTTCTGAATGAGCCAGAGCAAGAAAATTCCAGGTTTTCAGATTGGTTCTAACTGATTAAATCCTGCAGGGCAAAAGGCTCTATTGCTTGACATCAATATTCTTACTTGGAGGGCAGGCTCTGAGGATCTGGAGCACTATTTTTACCCCAGTGCCAAGCTGCCAGCTGCTATCAGTTCCAACATTCCGGTTGGAATTTCAGCTGGGCTGTCCCGAGGTGCCAGAACCAGCCTGAATGATTTAATAGCCTGAAAACAAACAAGTAAGAAAAAAAAATCCCAAACAAACCCCACCAACAACAAAAGCAACCCCAAAAGCTCCACTCAGCTGCTCTGGCCAGGTGAAGAAAGGTAAGTTGTGGGTTTTTCTCTGGCAAGATCTTTCTTTCCAGGGTTCAGTATGGGCTGAGAATGGATTTCAGGGGGACAGTTTTATGCCTTTTATGTGGTTGTGTCTCAGGAACACCCAGCACTGGCCCATTCCATTCCTCATGGAAAGAGGACTTGAGACAGCAGGTTAAAAAAAAAAAAAAAAAAAAACGGAGGGATTTTTTTTTAATTTGGGTTTAGATTTTTGTTGGGGTTTTGAGTGGTTTTGGCGTTTTTTGTCTTTTAGAGAAAAAAACCCTTCAGGTAAAACCACTTATTTCAGCACTGTCTAAAGCATTTTTAAGTTTTTTTAAGTGTACAAAAAACCCCCAAGGTTATTACAGAGATTTGGGCAGACTGGAACACTCCTTAAGAGCAGATCTGCAAACTGTAGCACTGCCATTAGGTACCAGTTCCTCCTCTGCTCTTCAAATAATTTATGTTCCAGAGGCAGCTTTGTAAATTAGATTCATGGTCTGTTTCACTCCTATACAAAAAGTGGATTAAAATGTTGATCATTTTAGTCTGGGTTAAGCTGGAAACAATGATTTGAAAACGAAAATGAGAAAGTATAATTTAACAATTCGGTACAAATCTCTCCTTTGCTATTAAGAGGAATAATACCCAATTTCATTTGCACACAGATAATGCAGACAGAAATTGCAAAGTTGTGATTAACTCTGCTTTGGTTCGTCATTCAGGTCCTATTACAAATGTATAAGTTTAAAAAATGTTCACTTTTATAATTGGATAGCATCTCTCAAGATATAAAAATTTAATTTTATTCCACTGCTGCTTTCAGTTTCTCAGTGGACAGAGCCTGGAGGCCACATTTCATAACATGCTTTTCTGAGTCAGAGCATCAAATATTTATGAAGTGTTTATTTAGAGCATTGACAAAATCCTGTAGATCACCTCTGAATCCCTAATGGAAATCCAACACCTTGGGAGCAGGCAATTAATCTTTGGATTTGCTGTAAGGAGACTGCAGGACTACTGTATGGAATTCCAAGCTCCCAACAGTTCTCTTTTATAATCGGCAAACACTGAAGGTAACTGGCACATGGTTCTACCTGGTTTGCCTCTGTATAATCACAATTTGCAAGTGTTTATCAAGCTCTTTGAGGTTGTTGGATAAGAGAGACAGCCATTACGAGCAGCCCCAGGGCAGAATAAATAAGGACATTTTATGATCACACAAACCCCAGGGCTCGAATTCAAACCTGGGAACCTGCTGACAGAGAATCCTGAAGTCTCAGCTTTTGCTTAGAAGAAAAAAACCCCCCAAAAGCACCTCTACAAACTTAATTCAATCATCAACATAATGAATATGTTTTCAATGCCACTGGTGTATTTAGACACCCAAGATTCTCAAACGTGCAATTCACAGACTCTCCAGTGAATCAGTGGAGAGGGACTCCTGTTGTGGATCTCACACCCCAGGAATTCTTTTGAGAGAAGGTGTCCAACTTCAGCAGCTCATGCACAGGCTGGGAAATGTTCCAGGCATAAAAGCAAAGCTGAAGGGATGGAAGAATCCTTGGATTTTGCCTCTAATTAACATGTAGGTCAGGTTTGCCCAGGTCTGCAGAGGAACAGCCCGTGAGAAATTCCCCTCTCCTGTGTCTTAGTGGATTTTGTGAAGCCTCTGGGAGTTGAAGCTCCAAGAGAAAACAAACCCAAAAAATCTCAGGAATAGTGTAGAGTAGGTTCAGTTTGTACAAAACCTGCAATGCAGCTCTTTGCTGCTCTTCTGCTTCTTTAAAGAACAGTGACTTAAAGAGAAAAACTCTACCTATGGGGCAGCAAAAACACAGCCCAAAAACGCTGCTGTTCCCTCACCACTCTGCCTTTAGAGCTGGAAAAGTGGAATTCTGTCTCCATTTGGAACCAGGGCACGCTGACAGCACCAGTCCATCTCAACCTAATTTACCCTGGCCAGCCTTGTTTACTGTGCTCAGCTGCAGTTCAGCTTCTGGAAAGTGGTCTTGGCTTTGGAAAGGAAGCTGATGGACTGCAGGGAGCCTTAGCATGGGAAAATGGGACAAACTCTAATCTCCAACTTACCTGGAAACAACCATTTTAATGATAAAAAGGATTCACTACAGTTTATTTTTCCACTATTTTTCACAGTGCCACAAAACCAGAGCAAGGTGAGGTGATTGCACTGAAACGTGTGCTCTATTGTTACATAAACACTTCCATGAAATCATGCTGAATCACTGGCAGGACCTGGTGATCCAACTGTACATTAATTAGTGGCATTTAGTAGTAAACAACTCTGCTGCTAAATCAGGCCCAGAGCATGAAAAAATAGTTAGAGGCGGATGCAGCAGGATTCCAGAAAAGAAATTAAGTGGTGGATGTGAGCAAATTGCCACTGAGCACCCACAACCTGCAAAGGAACTGAGGCTGCATCCCTTCTGCTCTATTGTCTTGTTGTTCTATCGCTTCTCTCACGAAAAAGAAAGCAGAGCTTATCTCAGCAAAGAAAAAAATAAACCCAAATTGACTGGAATTACTTCCAGTACCACAGGAGCACCTTCTCACCTTGGTAAATACACTTCCACTTTCTGCTTCTTTACAGAATTGGCCCATTCGTTAATCAGGGAGGCTTTGACCAGTGGTTCCAGGGTGACCAGGGGAACCTCCTGCCTGGACAGGACGATCATCATACTGATCTCATCTCCCTCATAGGGGATCTCCAGAACCTGGTAGATGCCACCTGCTTCGTTGGAGCCATCACTGAACTCCCCTGTAACAAAAAAAAAAACGCCATTAGAAGGATTTTCTTTTGTCTTTACTGGAGACAGGGAAAAACAGAAACCTAATACTAAGCAGAATTTACTAAATACATTTAATAATAAGCATAAAAATGACCCTACTTATTCTGTATAAAATTTGTATTGGTTTCTCCATCACAGGATTTGAGGCTTACATTTGATTTCCTGAAGAACACAAGCTCGAGCAGTGACACAGTTAGGAGGTAATTGCACTTCTATGACCCAAATTCCACTGGTTAGACAGAGGAGACTAAAATTCAAGGCAGCCAAGACTTCCATGGAAATGGGCAGAGGTTTTTATTCAGGAGAGATAATTTTTCAGTGATGAGACTGAGTGAAATGCTGCCAATGAACACCACAGAACCCCTTTGGAGCTCAGTCTCAAGATATAAATGATCATTAGTTCTGCTGGTCAAAAAAACTCCCTATTTTACCTTTCCAAGGATATTAAAACAGTTATGAGCAAATATTATTCATTTTATTGTTTAGCACAGGACAAGAAAATATTTTTGTGATAACTGAGAATTGCAAAGAGGTTAATTATGAGAGATAAACATTCTGAAATTCACCATGTGGCACCAAACAGGTCATTAAAAATTGTTACCCAGTTATCACCTACACATTAGGGAAAGACACCAAAATCTGAGTCCCCTGATTGGGCAAAGAGCACATTAAAAATGCCAGGTGAAAGAAGAGACAACAGTTCAAATTAACATCACTGCAACAAACCCATTAAGCCAAGACTTACTGGCTTTAAATTGCCAAAGGTCCAACTCACCGTAGTAAAACTCTCCTTGTTGGTACATCATTGGAATTTGCACTTCACTTTCATCATCTTTAGTGAAAGAAAAAGTTCTTGTATTTTCAGGTCTGAACTGTGACTTCCAGTTGCCCTTAAAGTAGATTGCATTGATGAGAGCCAAATGAGTGAGAGCACCAAAATCTCCTGAAGACACAAAATCTTTGATCATACCTAAAAAGAAAGCCAACTGTCAGTCTGCGTGTCAAACTGAGCATTAAATCAAAACTTGAGACAGCTTGGAAAAATGCAAGAAAATAAAAAGCTGTGCTAACATGCAATTTCCAATTCAGATGTTTCATTAAATCTCAAATTAAGCTGCCAGTGTTTTGTAAACCTAAATCACAGTGTAGGTGCATAAACCCTTCCATCAAGCACAAGTTAGTCAACTTGTTTCTTGATCACTACTAAATATACCCCACAAGGAAACCACGTGGAAAAGGGTCACACCTGGAATGTTTACACTGGGGTTATGGAACCTTTCAGCATTTTCACCTCGAGGGCAGAATTTGTGCAAACTTTGGCTCCGCTCCAGAGATGCTCTGAAATGGGGGCTCGGTTTAAAGTGCACCCCCTGGGACCCCACCTGGGCCAGTTCTGAGGGAAGCTCTGCATTCCAGCAGTGTCCAACTGTCTCCAAAGCAAGGACTGACCATCAGAACACCCCATGAACTCGCAGCATTTGCTCCACTGGCAGCAGCTCTTGAGCAGCAAGAGGGAAAAGCCAACGGAGCACCCGCTCTGTTCATGGGAGGTTCAGCAGCTGAGCGGGGAGGTTGCTTTGCTCCCGCTCCTCCATCAGCCATTTACAGCACAATACACTTTGGTACCTGCTTCAGCTCATCTCAGATGGCTTGATTTCAGCAGAATCTTTTCCAGTTTGGTAAATTTGGTGCACTGACCAGGCTCTGCCACCTCTCTTGAAGAATGACAGCTTTTCCTGCTCACTTCTATTTTTAACTGACACTGCAATGCAAGGTGTCAAAATAAACACATCTCTCAGTCTGATTATTACTCCTTAATCCTTGATTTAAAAAACAAATTAATTCTGCTTTCTGGAGCACGTGATCCTGACTAACTGGTGTGAAATTTGTGTATCCCAGGGCAGGATTTCTTCCGGGTTGCTGTTTGTGCTCCATTTTATCCAGAATGTTCCAAGGAATGAGGTGTGACTGATACTGCCACACTCACTTGGAGATGGAAAAAAGAAAAAGGAAACATTAGGAAGGAAAACACTTCCAGGTTTCTGTTTCTGTTTGGTAAGTCATATTCCCTTATGTTTTTTCAGCCCCATCTCATTAACACACTAATGAAATGTGAAGCATTTTTTTCTGCCCAGAGAAACCTTTGACAGTTCTGGTTTCTGCTCTGAGTCTCCCATCAGGCTCATCCTGCTGGAACAGGAAACCTGCCTGTCCTGAACCCCTTTCCTAAGGAGAAAATGAGCTTCCTCCCCTGTCAGAGCTGGAGGCAGGAGGGGATGAGATGGAGTGGCCAGGGAGCAGCTGAGGGATTGTTACATCCCAACCCGGTGCCAGGAGCCCCCCAGTCTCTATCAGCCCTGCTTTTCCTTTTCCTGTTAAAATATCAACCCTCAGAGTAGGCCAGATGAACCAGAAGGAGCTGATGCTTTGATCCTTACAATGGGAGAATTAACTGCACTCTCTCACCTGGAGACTCTGCAGGTATCCAGGGAATGCTCCCCTTTGGGATCTGACAAGCCAAGCCAGCACTGCATCAAGCAGCTCTCAGTGTGCTTATTTACAGCAGCAATTTTGGGCTTAATCCCCTGCTGCAAATTTGTGTTGTGAAACTGTTGACAGTCTTCCTAAAATCATCTACTCTCTAAACACACTATCAATTCCTCCCATTGCAAAAAAATTCCATTACAGAGCCTGATTTTGTGCTTCAAAATTACCTTTTTATTCCCGAGTATTTCTCAGTGCCTCGTCACTGTGAATTCCTCAGAGCAGTGATACTACACACATCCAAAGCACAGCCCAGCAATTCCTTTGCAGACAAATTTTCTGCCATTGGCAATAATACTTGCCCTTTTTTTTAATATAATTTAATATCAAAATCAGTATTAAAATACTATTGAAATGTCTACTATTAAAACATTCGCGTTCAATAAATGTTAAAGGTACTTTAAGATGGTAAGACCAGAGGGGGAAAAAAAAAAAAATTCAAATAGATGCTACATGATCAACAATGACTAATATTACTTGTGACAGATCATTCCCACACAGGAAAAAAATAGAAATACTAGAACTGTTTCTGTGGGAGAAGAAACTTTAGTCTCAAACAGAAGAGAGAAAAGCCAAGGCAACAATTGGACAACACCGCAGAACTCTGGGAACAGGAACGCTTCCTGAAGGAAGAGCCCAAAAGAATCCCATGGACTTACTGTTCGTGTGATTCTCCACCCACTTGTTGATTTGGGCAGCAACTGCTGCACTTTGGCTGAAATCCACATTCTCCACTTGAGCCTTGAAGTATTTTTTGACCAACTGCAGGAATTTGTCGCTGACGTGGAAGCCGTTCTGCACGTACAGGGAGTTGGCGATATCCAGCACGTAGTGACTTTCCTCGGTGGTTGCCATGTCAGAAAGGTCCTTCAGGAAGGTAAATTCTTCACCTGAGGGAAGAAAAACAGCTTCAGTGGTTCAGAAAAGAAAGTTACTCCATGTTTTTTTCTGCTGAAAATTCACTAAGACATTTTATGCAAAAAAAAAAAAAAAAAAGTCACCTTTTTTAAAATAAACTGGTTTCTAGACCTACACACACCTTCAGATCTGAAGGAATATTTTACAAGAACATATTACTTGAAGCTTATTTTTATTACTAGCTATAATTAGCACAATTAATGAGACATTTGAATCCCATCAGAGACAAAGCTATCAATGGAAATCCTTTCAACACCATAAGAGCAATTAAAGAAATTATTACTGGTCACATTTGTATGTCTTGCCACCACAAATCCTCAACAGAACTTTTGTTCTATCTATCTATCTATCTATCTATCTATCTATCTATCTATCTATCTATCTATCTATCTATCCTAAAAGCCAGTTGTTTCAGGAAAAATGGATTTCAAATTTTGAAACTAAGGACTTCCCACAGAGTTCTCCATGCAAAAAGCAGGTCTAGAATATCCCAGGATCCTGTGTGGGGCAGGACAGAATCATCTGCTTGGGTAATGAGGAATCCTGAGCAGGACAGTTTAGGGAGCTTGTACTGCTCCATCATATACCTGGAGCTGAAATTTCCAATTTAAAAAAAACCCCCAACCAAACAAAGCTTAAAAACCTGATTGCAATGATTTATTCCAAGCAGGACTCATGGAGATGCTCTCACTGAATATCACTCAGCGAGAAGAGTGAATGGTCCAGCTCAAGGCAACTCAACTCCTTCAGCGACAGCTGAGGGATAATTGATTAATGTTTTAGAGACAAACTGGAGAATTAAATGTGTGCCTCCACAGACAGGCATCATCCCTGCAGTGGTTTTGTTAAGCACAGCTTGGTCACCGTGCTCAGAAATTCCTCCCCAGGATCCTTTCACTGAAGAATTGAAAGTCGAGCACTTGATATGAACAAGAAATTTCATTCAGGGTTCAAAATGGTTCCTTTGATACCAATATAAGCAATTTTGCTGAAACTGCTGCTTTCCTTTCAGGTTTCACTATTAATCCCTAAAAAGGATGTTCCTAAAAATCTTCTTATAGCCCTAGAGGCAAAGGCAAGCTTGTTCTGCAGAAAGCAAGATCAACAGCTGGCTGCAGTAGCTGAAGATTCAGGGTTGTGTGTCAGCAACTCTCAGCTCCTGCAGAACCCACTCAAACGTGTTCCAGCACGTCCAGACCATCAACAGGACACCAAGAAACCCAGTGATTAATAACCCACAGACACGACCAGGCCACCTGCATCCTTGTCCAGGCACTGCCACCTGTTGATTTAAAAAAGGAACCCGTGATTCAAGAGGCCTCACCATTTTTCAAGCTGTCAAACCCCAAGGAATGTCGAATCTCTTTCAAAGTGGTTCCATGGGCTCCCAGCTCCACCATTCCCATGGCCAGGGCAATGCTGAGAGGAGAGAAAAGGATGTTCTCATCTTCCCTGGTGGCTCTCAGCTGGTTGTAAATGTTCACAGAGAGCTCAGCAATGGTTTCATCGGGGAAATTGGTCTTGAAGGCTTCACTTTGCAACACAAGCAAAGACAACAGTCCGAGGAAATACATGACTTGAGATTTTAAGATCTGCAAGATAAATTTTAGAGAAAAGAAGTTAACTTTGTTGAAGTAAAATAAGATTCAACTTCAGTCTTAAATCTGTGGGGAAAAAAAAAAACACCAACTTGTTTAGAGCTCAATGCACAGTGCAGTTATTTTCAAACAAAAATAATCTACTTCAGTAGGTAAATGTACATTTCTGAAATCTTCCAGCCCCAGATTAACAAAACACTCATGGCCACTACAGGAAAAGACCCCAAAGAAAGCACCACCTTTCCTACTTCATGTTTGAATTCTGCTCTTGTGGTTCAGCAAGACTGATCCGGAATCTGTCTGTGCTTCTGTATTTTTTCACCAAGGAGACCCAAAAATCCACTGTTCCTTTCATTTGACCTTCCAGTAAGATCCAACTTATTCATCTAAGTCACTCCTAGTCCCCAAAAGGTAAAAATCTCTCACACAGTGTAAGAGAGCTCGCTGACACAGTGACAAAGTTACTGTACCGTGAGGTTGCTCCCTTACAGAACACGTGGCAAGCAGCCAAAACTTCTCTGAAAGAAAAAAAAATCAATCATTCCTTGGTTACCAAATCAAACTCCTTTTGTTGGTAAATAATGTGAAAAGTTGGGTAGCTGTGCTGGCCAGGAGTCAACACCCACTCAGAGATCTCCACAGGACAGTCACTGCACACAGCAGGCAGGAAGATTCACCCATCTGCAGGCAGCCAGCCCAAGTGCCTCTCCTTCTGCTTCCCAGCAATCCTGGGCCTGCCTTTCCACAGGGTTCTGTATCCACGGTGCAGAGCAAGCTTTATCCAACATTTATATTCCGCATTTCATCTTCACAGGCCCGTGTAGCAGCATCTAATTCACTCACACAACACAATGATCCATAATTTAAGTGTTATTACTCGCATTTTGTAGCTGAGAAAACACAGAGAACAAGAGGGTACACACACGTGCCTTGGCAGCCACCGGGGCTGGCACTGGTTACGATTCCTCCTGTCCCTCAGCCTCGGATTTGTTTAGTCCTGAGCTGAGAAAATTAAACAGATGAGCCAGTGCAGAGATCACACAGGATTTAGCGAAAAGGAGAGCCTTGACTGCCCCCTGCCCCTCCTGTCCTTTTTCCTGATTGTTTCCATACATGTAAGAAATATCCCCCTTTTCTCCATCTCCAATAAACTCTCCTCTGTGCCAGCATCGCTTCATCTCTCTGGGCTACCTGATCAACCTTCCTCTGATCCTTGGCAAGGTATCAGAAGTCTCCACTGAAGGATCTTGCTTAAGAAAAGGATTTTGTTTAAGAAAAGCCCAGACAAGCTATCCAAGCCTGAAGCACCAGGTTTGACACCTCCTGCTGACACATTCCACTCCCCTAACTCCCCAGCACTTCACTGCTGCCCAAAGGCAAACACTTCAGTCTGACCACCACTCGTTATTTCACAAAGACTCAGATTTTATAACCAAATCCATTCTCCACACACCACAAACTTCCCCAAGAACTGTTTTTCTTCATAGTAGTTCATTTTTTTTTTCTTTTAAAAAAACCCGTCCGTTTAGAAAGTATTGACTTTAGGATATGGAGGTTTCTGCTGCAGAAAATAACAGGATTTCTCTGAGATCGGGGGTATTCCAGATTCCTTTATTTTAAAAAACCCTCAACTCTCCAAATGTTACATAAGACTTCAGTCAGCACATCCCTGGGACACACTGAGCCCAGGTATTATTCTCTTATCCTAAAAGCTGCACAAGGCAAGAAAGGCTTAAAAGAACCCACGTCACGCAGGTCTGGAGCGGCATCAAAAACGGGGCTCGAGAAACAGATAAGCAGAAGCTCATCTTTCTTTGGCTGAGGATGAACTCAAATTTGGGGGCTCTCCCATCCTGAGCCATACAAACAAGTTGTGCAGCTCAACGTGGATGCTCAGAGAGCTCAGCTTTCCCCTCCTGGATCAAGAATTGTTTGAGCTCACTTTGAGACCTGACGCGGTTAAAACAGACATAAAATAATCTTCAATTTTAAAAAAAAATCAAATTCCCCAGTCTGTCAGTGCAGAGGCAGCTGCTCAGCCCTCCATCACCGATCCTTGTCCTGTGTGCTATTGCCAGGCAGACTTAAATAATTGCAGAGGGGGAAGTTTATACATCTTAATTAAAGTGCTTGATGTGCAGGTCAGACTGCCTGAATGCTAATAAAATGTTTGGTATTAAGACAATGCTAAAAACCTGAAATTATTTACAAATCAAAGTCGTATTTCTTCGTGACCACTCTGGAAAAGCTCTTTATGTGAAATAATTAAGTTCCAATACTTTTCATTATTTAGTTGGACAGAAAATGGGGTAAGTACATAGATGGAGACAAATACAATTTATACTGAAATGCACTTTACAAGACAAAGCACCAAATGTCTGTTTTTAAATACATGGCAAATCCCACTGATGGCAACACAAGAGGTGGAGCTGTGCAGACTTCAAGCTCCCAGTAAAACAAATTAAAGTCTAACAATCTCTATTCCCCCCCACTACCCCTTCCACATCACTTCTGTCTAGAGAAGTTTTCCAGTAGAATTCACTGAGAAGTTCCCCCATCCACATGTCCAGGGAAAAGGAAGGCAGCAGGGAGGCAGGAATGAGCAGCTGGGTGTAGGCAGAGGATGTGACCAGCTCTTTGGCTGGCACTGCCCTCCAAAGATATTTGGGAAAATACAAAAATAGACAATGAGCACAATGCAAGGGAAGGTGATTTAAAGCAAACTGAAGATGGTCAGCGGGTAAAAGGCTGTAAAACACCACGGATATCTGATCCATCCCTGCCAGCCAGGGTGGAAATGGTCTTATCCATCTAATCAAAGATGTCTGTGGTAAATTCCTCAGTTCAATTCTTCTCTCACTTCTAGTACATGAGTTCACTGTTCTGACAACGGGGAATCCAGCTCTTAATTGTCATTCCAGTCAGAGTAGTCCCTGCTTCCCTGATCCTGCCTCACTTCAGGCTCTATTATTTTTGGGTTTATGCCTCCTCATGCAGGGGGGCTGGATCCAACCAGCAGCTGAGCACTGAAGATGTGCAGCAAGTTCTCACACGTGTGTCCTGTAAGGGGCAGGGGCACCCTGGCCTGTCCCTGCAGCAGCCCCGAGAGCAGCTGGAAATCCACTGTGCCCCCCTCACAAACACCCTGCAAGGGAAGGCAGAGGAGCTGAACGTTACATAATGCACATCCAGAAAGTTAAAAGAGTTCCTGGGAGTACCATCAAACTTTTCACTCGGTCTTTTGTCCCCTCCTCAGACATCCCCAGCCCAGCCTGTCAGTGCTGATCTGCATCAGTGCAGTGCAGTTAAATAACACTGCAGCAGTGGCAGAGGAGTCAAAGTCCCCACTGAGCAATGTTTAAAAATCAAGAGCCATCAGTTCCAAACGGTACTGCGTGCACTTTGCATTTCTCAGCTCCATACAGGAATGAAAACAAGCTGTTAAAAATACCTTCACTCCTCAGTCACACAGGTGTTCATACCAACAATATGAATTTCTCATTTGAGGGTCGGTCTCGGACAGAGAGTTTTGTTTTATTTTATCGTGATGCACGAATACCTCTCTCCTACCAGGCAATCAACAAATCAGTGCAAATATACAAACACTCTCCTTGCAAAACAATTGTGCATCCCAATTGCTACAGAATTTTGTCAGACTATTAGTTTTGCTTTTGCTTGCAATTGCTCTCAGGGCAAAAAGGCAGCAGCAGAACACCAAACCACAGGATTCCAGATGTCCTTCAGCAGGTACTGGCATTGAGGTCACAACCAGTTCAATTCCCAGGGAACTTTTGCATCCAGAATTTCAGACAACTGCTGAAAAGTTGTCATCAGTCCTGCAAGTCAGCCCAGCACGTTTCCACAAGTGGTTACAAGCAGCTCAGTGTGAGGGCAGCATTCCTGTTCTCCTGCCCTCGGGCAGCCCAGCTGTGCTCCTGGGCACAAGGAACACCCGTTTTTTTGTAACGTTTGAAGAAAAACACTCGTATGATAAACACGGAACGGCTGCTTCTCTCCAGCTCCTGCCTCTCCCGAGCAGAAGGCTGGGATGACTAAGAGGAAGCAGAACAACATCGCCCCCTCACACCCACAGCGCCTCAACTGTTCGGTTCATCACATGTGCTCTCGGGGAGATGCACAAGGGGCCGGTGTTCTCTGTAAGACGAGATATTTTGGGAGGTATCATATCAACAAACTCCAACGGAGTTCACAGACACAAAGTACTGTGAAATTCGAAACAGCCAGAACTGGACTCAGCGTGGGAAGGTGCTAAAAATTCAATTAAGGGTTGCATTCTAGTACCTTGTACTTGTCAGACAGGTTGAAAAAAATGGGTTATAATTTCCTTGTCTTTAACACCTCTACAGACAGAGGGTTTTATAAAGAAACTCATTTATGGCTTTAAAAGCTTACAAAATAAAGCTGGGATATATATATTGCCTGAGTTCCTCAGTACACAGAGACTAAACTAAGATTAGTTGCCTCAAAGATCACTCCTGGCTACCTGCAAACTCAACCCCAATGGTGTGGGAAGCACAAATGAGAAAAACTGCTGATTCCTCATCAGTGTGTAGAAGAAAAGCTTGGGGAGAAAAGCAGGACTGATTACACTCTCTCCTGTAAAGAGCATCTGCAGCAACAGACAGAAGTCTGGCAGAACAATTTGATAAAGCAAGAGCTCAGTGTACTCAGGGAACAAGAGCTAATGGTCAGAGGAAAAAAAAAATATTTATGGATTCAGAGAAGAGCTGAGTGATTCTCCTTCCCCTCAGACCCAACCAAAGCTATCATGTCTGTGACAGATTAATTCTGGAAGAAGTTTGACACTGGTGAAATTCAGCCACTGCTGCTCTGCCCCTCAGTAAATATGACAATTGCTGCAGGTACCTTTACTCTGGGTGATTTCTGGTTGGCAATCATACCAAACAACACAGAATCAGACAGGGAGGGACCACCTAACCAGTAACAACAGTTTAGAAAACGAACACAAGTCTCCCTCCACAAAGAGCCCTGAGAGCCCCAGCTGAGCACGGGGGATGCAGGAGCAGTCAGGGAGATCCTCAGCACTGCTCAGGACCAGCAGTGGTTGTCAAGGCTACCCTGAAGGATGTGCAGAGGAGGCTCCCACTGATGGCCAGGATCAGTTTAGGCCTGAGGCTGCCCTGCAACAACAGGGGAATGTGGCTGCTACCACAGACCTCCAGGTTCTTACAAAGCCACCTGATCCTCTGCAGAACAATATAAGAATTGCTTTTTCAGTCCTTTCTGCTTTGCTCAGAAATCTAACCTTGCAGATTTTTGTTTGAAGATGGCCAAAAATGTTTCTGCTGGAGCCAAAGTATTCTCATAACTGGAAGGTTGTGGTTTTACCTCCCACAGGAGGAGCGGGACACTTCATCAGCTGCTCACTTTGTTCACTGTCCTCTCCCTCCAGCACAAAACAAAGCTCAAACCTGAGCTGACTGCCCCAGAGAAATAATTTCTTTTCCATAACCAGTGGCACAGGTGCAGGGGGGACAGCAGAGCAAGGGCCAACTGCTGGAATCAACCATCCTGATGGGAAATCCTGCCCACACAATGCACTGGGGCATCCTTCCACGTGCAGCTCATCCAGAGCCTGCCTGGAGGTGATAGCAGGGAAATTAAAGTGCCAATTCTCACAGCAACAGACATGCAATTCATGAGGTGTTAGTGCTTAGAGCCAGGAGAATACACCCCAGGAAATGGGAGAATAACTAGATGCCCATAAAATGTTTTAAGCTCTTGCACTGGGGGACAGTGCAAGCAGCACATGAAGGGATCTGCAAAGTCCTTTGGTTAGCAGAAGTAATTTGGTTCTTGGATGTGGTGACAATCCTGAAAAATTATGCATTCCTGTCAATAGCAGGCAGGCACATCACTGCTCTGACACGTGTTACATTCAGCCAGCAAGTCAACTCCTTCGTATTAGGCCATGTATTTACATTTTCTGCGCTGCAAAACATGTTTATCCCTAAAAAAATGTTTATCCTCAGCTTATGTGAGCATCTGACCTCGTCAGGCAGAGATCCCACAGACACCATGAGGCTTGTTGGGAATCTGTTTGTTCCATACATGTGCAGTGACATCCACGTTTCAATCTGCACAAACGTTAGTAATGAAGTTACGGTATTTTATCACCATCTGTCAATTATGGTGTCGTTGCCTTCTGGAGCAGGAAACCTCGAGGTTGATTTCATTAGAAGCAGCACAGTAACAATATAGAAAATAGCATTTAAACCTCCAGGATGCAGGGACTGAGACCAAGAGGAGTCATTTTTGGACTGCACTCAAACCTTGCTGCCCAAAGCACAGCAAGTCGTGCCCCTCACGTTTTAAATGACCCCACAGCACCAGGAGCTTCGTGAAAACCTGAACGGAAAATGGGGCCTTGAAAACTTTCACGTGGACAATTTTTACCATTAAATCCCTCATGTTTTTAAACTTTCATGGAGCTTGGCACCGAGTCGCTAACCTGCTGAGGCAATTATGCAAGTCAAAGTTGTCTTAATTGCGCTTCCTCAAGCATATTCCCTCAGCTCCAATTACAAAATAAGAAGAGATGCTGAGAAGCCACGTCCAAAATACTTACATTTGAATAGCCTGAAGCAAACATCTAAATACATGTCTCGACAATTTAAAAAAGGTGGTCTTACTTCAAAAACTACTACTGTTAAGGCCTGCAGTTGGGAGGACTTGGTATGTCATCTCTCTTATTTGTTTCTTCTGTCTAGAAGGAAAAAAAAAAAATGTGGAAAGAGTTTGGCAGAGTGTTTTACTTGAGACAGCTCCAGTGAGCCCCACAAAGTGGAAGCTATAAATAAGGAAACACAAAACCCACGAGCTCTGCAAAGGAGAAAATTTGAAGCATGGGGGAATTTGAGGATTCTAAAGGCTGAGAATTGGGGGTGTGCACGTGACCCTTCCAAGAGAGTCGACAAAGCCTGGCTGGGGAGAAATTCTAGGCTGGAGATTGAAATATCATATGGGATCCGCTTTCAACAATTCAAAACAGAGGGTCTACCTGTCAAGTTCCACAGAAGCAGCTTAATCAGGCATAGATTGGTTGGTTTAGTTCTTTTAATCCCCATTTCTGTCTCAGGGAGGGCTGGCAGTCCTGTACACCCCCCTGAAGGGCATCACCCTCACGCACATCGGTCTTGTGGGGAAGGTGTTGACCTGATTGGACATGGAAGGAGGGACAGAAGGTGAAGTTGGGTCTCAGAAGCTCTCAAGAATCAATTCTGACAAATTCTGCTTTTGCAGTCACGTTTGTTTGGAGGGAGAAGGCCAAGGCAGTGCAACCTCTAAGGATAACACCCCAAAGGGGACAGCGCTGTTCCTTTCCCTCCCTTTAGATTTCCTTGGGGCTGGTTGAGCAAGGCACAGTGTGATCCGATTCTGCAGCAGTCACTTTCTATCAGCAGCAGCAGCAGCAAAGCCACACTGCAATCAGCTCTTTTCCAAACAAGAACAGCACCTTGCCCGCTCCTGCACGTACTGCACATTTCCTTACTTACAATAATTCACATTTCTGCTACTTTACTGTGAAATTCAGTCGATCAGGAAGCTCCCAGTAGCAAGTTCCCACTATAATTTAATTAAAGGGCAGTAGTTAAGTTTCACCATATGCAACTGCCAGATGCAATCAGTGCAGTTTAAGTCTAAAGGTGCCGTTCCTGCGTGTACTGGAGCACAGTTTTATAAGTGATGAAAGCTGTCACTTATGTCACAGATACTGCTCTAATGCAGGATGATATTACAGTTTCAGCAGAACCAAAATATATTAATAATACATTTCGTGAAAGCATTTACAGTGAGTTTGCAGCACAGCGTTTCAAGTGGCACACACTTTCTTGCAACTCCACGTTTCTGGATGAAGCCACTTGAGATCTGTTACGTTGCTCTGTATGCTTTGCCTGGCACCAGAACAAGCTCTCACAGCCAATTTTAAACCTCCCAAAGTTGGAGGACTGGAAGACACAACTAATTAGGGAGGAACAAAACCAGAACAGGAACCCTTCGCTATCCAGGATCGTGGGAAGAGGGAATACTGCATCAAAAGTCCCTTAAAATTGGGTGTCTCTGGAGGACACTTGCTGAGCGCCTTTCAAAAGCCTGACAACCAACTCAGGGAAGTTTTCAAATGTCTTTAACAAAATGCAGGGAGGAATGATAATCTTTGAACCATCCCAAAATAACTAAATAGAAGAATATAAATTATGTGTTAAACAGTGTTTCAGAAGATCAAAGCAGAAGTTAATTCTTCAGCACTTTGTCCAGCTCCCTTCCCAAGGACTTCAGAAGCAAAGAGATCAGGCTGTGGTACAACTGTGTCAGGATGATGAAGAAAGTTAATTAAAATGTATCAGGATTTCAGAAAAGGAGTCTGTCACTTCATAAACTGAAAGCAAGCCTGACATACAAAACAGCTTGTTTCCCTACAAAATAACATTGGCTTCAGCCTTGCAATCAACACTGGGCTCCATTTACATTTAGGTAACGTCCCCCTTGCCAGGAGAGTTATTTTTCCCTTCTGTTAACACTACTGAGATCGGAATTAGTTTCTCACAGTACAGTAATAAGACACACAGATTGTTTCAGAAAAGCCCAAAAAACAATTAACCCCAGCGCTAAAAGTAGATGTTATACCCTGATTAATTACCGGGAGCAATTCATCACTCCCAGGGCTGCATTTACAACGCACAGACACGGCTCCTCCAACGCTGTCCTGGCACGGGGCTGGGGCCAGACAGAGCTCTGAGAGCCTGTTTGTAAAAGCAGCTGAAAGGGTTGTTTTGCTAAGTGAGCTGAGCCCCACTAGCAGACCCAAAAAGTCGAGTGAAAACAGGCTGGAAAGCTGGGGCTGCACAGAAACTTCACGGACAAAGGGGCGAGAAAGAAGAAGTGGAGTCAGTAACGGCACTAACACCGAGAGAAAAATGTAGCTCTGAGCCCCTCCACTGAAAATATTGCTTTAAGGTAACAGCGTAACAGCTGGTACAAAATACAGATCTTTTTATAAAAAAAAAAAAAAACCCAACAGAATAATCTGGATGCAAAACTCAGCCAGTGGCAGGATTTTTCACTCTGGGTTTTACACAGTGGAAAACTCCAAACAAGGCATTCGATATGGATTTCTTTTTGATGGGGAGGATGCTGATGGTTCGTCTTCCCAAAGGAGTGAGAAGCATGGGAAGACCACATGGAGAAGAAAATTAGACTTCTCTTTGCTCCTGCCCTAAGGCCAATTCCAATTCTTGCCTCTCAGGCTTCAGCATCGCTGCTGTTTGCTCTGCTGCTGTTTTTCACGTATTTTCAAATATTTCCATTTGTCTCTCTCATCTCCACGATTTCTTCAACTTTACAACTCCAGTTTTGTTTTGCTTCCACTTGAGAGCAGCTCTGCAAATATCTAAAAGGAGCCAGGACATGTGCCAAATTACAGACACGACTCCAGACACCAACACAAGCACTGAACACCCTTGTATCTGGACAGCAGTTAAAACCAGCCAGTTCGGCACAGTGGATAGAACTGCTACTGAAACCCTCGTGCTTTTCTCTCCACATTATCATTCCAGTCCTTCCTCACCTCTTGTTTCGAGTTTCCACGAATTTACCAGCTTAAGAAAAAAAAAAAAAAAAGGCACCCAAGAACAAATGGAACAGTGGCAGCCTCGTAGTGTTCAAACTGGGAAAGCTGGCAGGGCATGAAAATGAGCAGCGAGCCCTGCACGTCTGTCTGAACTGTTCAGAGAGAATATCTGGAACAGCAGCAGCTTTGAGGGATAAACGGGAAAGTTAGAACCAAAAAGAGAAAGGCAGGGAGGAAAAACCACTCCCTGCTGTGCAGGCATCTTATCCACAACAGAACATATGCAATGGACAGAGAAATACAGGGTTTTTTTTTCAGTCAGAGGCAAAAAAACAGAACTCGTTTGGGGAGGGGAGGGAAGGGGAGGGAGAGAGGAGATAAATTCTCATTTTTGTTCTGATAGTTTTGTTTGTCCTGGCCTTGGAGACCTGTAGCGATTGAAACATCACTCTTGGCTCACCAGGGATGAAACAGCTCAGTTCAGAGTCCAGGACTCAAGCTGTGCCTGGAAGGTGGAATCTGGCCTTGGAGCACTTGTGCAGCTCACTCTTCAAGCCTCATCGGTTTGTGTTTATGAGAACTGACGCTGTTCCAAGTACCCACTCGATGATGAGCCATTTAAACACCACATGGAGGGAGCTGAATTTGTCTTAATCTCGCTCATTCTCCCACACAGAGGAGTTTGTATGGCGTTAGACCCGATTCCAAATGCTAAAGCAATTCCCACGAACAGGAGCAATCACAGGCCACTTGTGCTGTGCTCTGTTGGCTCCCATCTACACAACCTCCCCAGGGCTCCAGGAACACGCTCTAAACCCTTGTTTAGAGGGTTTTTTTGGTTGTTGGTTTTGGGTTTTCCATGGGTTTGGGTTTATTTTTACAATTCCAAAAACTTCAGTAACTTAGAGAAAGTAATCGAGTCACTTCCAGCTTCCAGAATGAAAAATGAAGGTTGTAACTTCAGTCTCTCCTCCCAAAACCAAATTACCTGTTTTCCAGCAAGTCCCAGGTGTTTCCCTAAGTATTCCCTATGGCAAGTGGATATTAATAGTACCTTTTGTTAGAGAGGCTGTGACACTACTCCCATTTTTGGTATTACAAGCCGTGATTCATGAGCGTCTAATATTTCCCACTGGTGGGGAATATCCACGTTCCTGGCAAAAATTAGGTTAATCTTTTTAATTGGCGTGGCTTTGTAAGCTAAATAGGCCAACCTGAATTCTTGAGCCTGTATATAAAGATCCCAATTTTCAAGCTTTCCACGGCTTGTGCCGAAATGAAGCTGCGGAATGGGCGATGAGGGCAGCTGTAGCTCAAGGCAAGGAATCAGGCCCAGTTTGATGCCACAGCAGAAAAAAAGTGTTTTAATCTGCAGTCAATAAGTCCCAGCAGCAAACTCACTGGGCAACAATCATCCTGAATGACTTGCCTCTCACAGACCTCCTGGAGCTGGTACAGCTGCATGGGAAGCACTGCCCAGATCGTGCCCTCTTTCCAGTCAGTCACCACAGAACAGTTACTGCACTGGATCCAAACCCAGTGGAAATGGCCAAAAGCTCATCTTTCATCACACAAAGACTCTGCTAATCCTTGGAGCAGCAAAAGAGATCAACTGTGCACCTTGTGGGCTGTGCACTTCTGGCTCTGATCACCAACTTTATCACTGGGATACGGGAGACACTCGTAAATGATGGCTGGCCTGCTTCCTAGGGGGGGAAAACAGGCACGGCATAGAAATCAACGGGAAAACACTATTTACAACATGAAATTATCAACCTAAAAACAGCTTTAGGAGGGTTTCTTCTCTGTTCCAATTCATCCAAGGCACAATGTACAGAATATACTGACTAGAAGTGAAGAACAACAGTGAGATTTTTTGTTTTAAGCAGTGAACTGCCTACAGGAGAGAGTGTTGGATCCAGTGTCCCACCCTGTGTGACGTTCAGTGGTGTGGACCTCTGCACACTTAAAGCACAAACAGCAACCAGCTGAGGCAGCAGATTTGTGCTTGTTTTCATAAAAATACAGGGAAAGCAAGAGCAGAAAACATCAAACCTTAACCAGGATACACATCTATTTTAGCTCCCAAAGTCCACAGTGACCAAGGCTACTACAAATGGATTAAAAAGTTCATTATTCCTTTTCTTTCCCCCAATGCTACATCGGAAAGCTTGACTTTAAACAATCCAGTCTTCACTGCATAGAGAACTGTAATATTTGTGTGCTTACTGTGGCTCCTAAATACAATAATAATGATGTCAGACGTGGCCACGCACTTGCCCAGGCAAGACTCGAATTTATGTCTCTACAGAGCCAGAAATTACCAGCCTAACACTTGTTTTCCCATGATTCACGAGGTTTCAGGAATTGTTACGATGCATTAGGAGGGGCAAGGAAAGGCCCAGGATGGATTAAGGAAACCCTCAGTACAGCAAGACTTGAAAACACACTTATCAGAGCTGTAATTATGAAGCTGAATGGCCACAGCTGATCCCCAACCTCAAACACTCTCACACTCAGAGTTTGCATCAGGGCAAAAAAACCTTTACAGTGGCCTTATTAAACAAACATTTCCTTGCTCTCATTTTAAAGGTTCTACTCGTTTAACCTGTCTTAGATAGAAAGAGTCAAACCATGACACCACAAAATCAGAGCACCAGCTCCCTCAAAGTCCTCGGGTTGTTCAGATTTCCATAAATCTTTCTGCTGAGTTGTTTCAGGGAGGGAACTGCACCGTATTTACCTGCTGTTCCACACTGGCACCTCCCCACTCCCTCCAGGAACTGCTGAGATTACTTTATCCAGGAATGCAGAGCAGAAATTTTCCTGGTCGAGCTGTGGGTGTTTCTATGTATTTGGTTTATGATACAGTCAGAGAGGTCAAGGTGGTTCCTGAGAAATAAAAGCCTACCTTTGGAAGGCACCGAAGCCGTGCCTTTCAAAAACCAGCAGCGTTCCCTCTGCCTCAGTGATTTTCCTGTGGCACAGCTCACCTCTCAGTTCTTCAAGGCTGGTGTTTATTTTTTAATTGGACTAACAATGATGCCAGCTGAGGTAGCCAAGTATGAAATTAATATGGATTTAAAAGCTCAAACGTTGCCAGTTTGGGGATGTTGTATTTCAGTCTCTAACTCTGCTATCAATCATGGAGGGAGAAGAAAAAAGGAATTAAAATACAATTCTGACTGTGTACACAGAGTGGATGGGATGAGGAGAGTCTGTAACTGTAGTAAGAAAACATCAGGCTGGACTTCAACAATGGAATTCTGCTGGCAAAGACAAGAAAGCTCTGGAAAAGGTTGCCTGGGGAGGTCTCTACCCATACCCACTAGATCCCTTCAAACAGGGTTTTGGTTTAAGGATTTTGGAATTCTTTGGCAAAGCTGGCAATTAAAGTTCAAATCTCCGTTCTGTGTCAGAGATGGAACCACAGAAGTAGCCCCTGTTTTGTGAGATTTATGGCAGCCACACAAACCCCCATTAGGAACCCAGTTCTGCTCACTGGGCAGCTCTGCTTTTATTTAAAAGGCCTGAAAAATCAGAATTATTTCCCCTTGGCTTAAACTAGCATAACAAAAATAATTTGAGCTGCTCAGAAAATTTTGCATGTTTAGCTGCTCAATCCGTAAGTGGAAAAAAGTTAATTACACAACCCATTTAGGCATTTAATGTCCCAGGGCTAAGTCACTGAATGTCCAGCAAAGCATTAATAAACATGGCTTATCTACTTCATAAAAGTTGTGATTACCATTTTCCAATAACAGAAGTTATCAGCACTATTTCACCTCCCATATCTTAGGAAATTAAACCAAACTGGCAAAGCCTATTTGAAAATTCACAAAGCTTTTTGTGAACACGTTCTCTTGTTGTTCCCATGCACAAAGTCAAAACGCAGGGCTGGGTTTCTCCGAGAGCAGGGAGAAAGCAGAGTCACCAGGGCTCAGCTGGGAACAAACAGGAGCAGCCAAGCAAACGAGCCTCTATTTTGATGCCTAAATGGGACATAAATATTCAAGTGTAAAAAAAAAAACCAACAACAAACACACAACCAAAGTGTGCTGCTTGTTTTCAGAATTGTTACCTCTTAAATCTCTGGGTAGAAATGGTGCACTTTGCTTTCCAGCTCCACATCACACAGTAAGTATTTAAGAAGTTCCCTCTAAGGAATAAAACCCATCACAGTCCTGTGTACTTATAGTCCAAGGCCCATTAAAGTCAACTGAAAGACCTGAACTCTATAACATTATGCATATATGAAATTATTATATATAATATATATACATGGGTTATTATTACTTGACTTTGGAACTGTTCCTGAAATGCCACCACTGTTGGCTCCCACTCAATACCAACCAACTTCCTTGTTCTAAGGGCAGACAAAATAACTGTAAATTGGTAGGGAACACTAATATTTCAATTAGGAAAGTGCAGAGAGTCCTAGAAAGGAAACAAAATTGGTAACTCCTCTTGCTGCTGGTTACATATACTGCAATGTATGGATGAACTTCATGAATTATGTCCCAAATTACCTTCAAATGTAAGTGTTCCAACAAAATATACATATCATCAGCCTTTTATATGCTTAATTAAACAGAAAAACATGATGGCAACTCATCCTGTAATATAGGGAGGTCTAAATAGCAACTTCCACAGCAGGTATTAAGGGTTGCAAGCCCTGTTTGCATTACCAGCTATAATTATGACATGATTTTTAGAGTCATTTTTACCACATATAAAGGTTCCTGCCCATATCACTGTGCCAGGTCCTTCTACCAGAAACTTCCAAAACTTGAACAGGTTCATCCAGTGCACGTGCACAAGGTTAAGTCTTACGATTTTAAACCATTTTCAGATTGAAAATATTCTGATCCTTACTCAAACCCAAGAAATAGATCGGATTCCCACAGAAACCATTCCTCTGGTGAAACCATTGCAGAATCCGCGCTACTCAGGCCTTGAAATACTCCAAAACAAATGAAAAAAAAAATAAAATTAAGTGAAGAAGAAATAAGTGATTTCCCTAAGCATTTTCATAGCTTGCATAAAGACATCAATTACCATGGCTTGTCTTCTAAATTAATGATTCCCAGTGATGGATTATTCATGCAAGTCGGGCAGCTGAACATTATACTTTGACTCTGGGGAGAAAGTATAGCATGTCTTAATTAACTGGATTTTGTATATGCCAGAAGATGCTCAGAAAAACTTTACTTCTCTAGTCAACCAGGTAAAATGTAAGCAAATGGAACAAGTGGTAATTGAAATATGCAAAAATCTTCAGCAGTTTTCCATAATCCATATTTAAAGGGAACCAGCAAGAGCACGTTGCCTCAAGTGAGTTTTGTCAAATCATTCCAAATTGCCACTTTGGTGAATGAACTGACTTCAGATCTGCTCCATCTGAGCATGAAAAAGACGGAAATTTCGTATTAATTTGCTGCTTCCTGTCTATGCACAACCTTGCAAGACTCCAGCGATGGCACAATTTCTCGTTTCAAAAGGGTATCAAGTATTTTTTTGAGTGAAATTCAACTCAACACCGCAATTTTCCATGAGTGAATGATAGGTTATTATCCCAAATATTTTCCAAATGAATGCTGTGTTCTAACGGCCTCCCTGAACAAACATAACATTTCTGTGTTGTGTAACTCTACCGGTGATGTTTTTTTTCTCTCATCACAATGGTGCAAAATACCCCCTACAATCCAAACAATATCAGGGATTTGCACTTATTTGCTTTCTAAGTGTTCTTCAATCGCTGTATTGAAAGATCTACAAAATAAAATGGGAAGTCTATGATAAATGTTGCAATTTATCCTCACAGTAAGTAATAGGTACAATCTGGTACCTCTAAAAATCCATACCAAGCTGCTCTAAGACAGATGAATTACATGACCATCTAGTTACTTACAGTTTATATACATTAAGGTTGTTAAAAGTACTCATCACAGTCAGATAGACCTTTACCTTTTAATATCCAGACGCTTCACAGCCATTAATGGATTTTATTTTATGAGTAGGAAGACTGTTTTCATTTTCTATTGGAGAAACATAGGTTAAGCAGAGATTAAGTGACTTGTCCACTACCAAAGGATCTAAAATCAAGGAAGCTTTTCCCCTTTTTCCTTTAAAACTGTCCTATCCACTGGTGTTACCTTCTCTGGGCTCCTGGGATAATCCTGGAGCCTTTGAAAGCACAAATTTAATTTTGTCCCTGCTCTTTCAGTGCTTCAGCAATATTTCTGGGGATTCTCCTAAAGCCCTACACTTCCTAAGGAATTAAGTAATAACTCCAATATAGGACAGTTACATAGGCAGGGATTAGGGAAGGATGGTGAAAAATCAATTCAATTAGTCTCTACCAATCCTGAAATGACAAATAGTGGGAGCACATATTATTATCATTCCTCTGTCTCCACAGGGCTTTCACTACAGGGAAGGATGATCCCACAACAGACCCAGCTCCTTGTAACAATTCTTAGCTGCAGATTTGAATTTATGCTGCTTTCCTCTCCTTCCAAACACGAGATGCCCTGGTGCTCGTGGTGGGAAAGACCCTTCCATCACTCCAAAAATCTGTTTTCACTGGGGCTGAGTGAAAGCTCATCCACCAGCAGCTAAAGGGTATTTGGCTGTCACTTCACATGTGAGGACCTGCCATCCCTTCTGTCAAACCCACAAGTGCACTGTGTTGATATTTTATGTACATTTTCCTCCCTCACATTTGTATGTGATAAATTACCAGTGGCATTTTTTGCTTCATGTGTATCTCATCCCCTCTAAACAGATCTACTTGCAGTCAATTTGATTCTTACTCACTTTCATGGGGATCTTCTCTCTGTGTCCTGCTGCTCCATATCCCCTGTAATCAGCCATTTCTGTTTGCTTTTTTTTCCCCTGGTATTTGTTTTCCTTGGTACCTCCTCACAGATCTAATATCCTGCTTTCTTTAGAATTTCAGCACACGCACGGCAGGAAGAACAGATGGAAACTGTCAGCTACAGATGATGCCAAGGAGCTTCTGTGCAAGTGGAGACTCCAAAATCCATGTGGGCTTTTGTGCTACCATGACATTTTCTTTAAGATTGTTATCTCCTGCCTCGCTGGATTCCCAGGAGCTATTTAGAGATGGTCTTCACACACCTGAGTTTGTCAGATGAGGGGCAGGGGGAGATGTGGGAAGGAGTTACTCATCAGACATTTTATTCTCTGCTGTCCTCCTGTTCCAGCTCCTCAACTCCACACCTCCACTGGCAGCTCCTTGGGACAGAGAGGATTAGGAGAGCAGATGTGCTGATGGATCCTGGCACTGGACTAATGACAATCCCTGGGCACAGCACAAAGGAGCTGGTCTGCAGCACCTGCAGCCACGAAACAAGGTCTTGTTGGTCACACTAGACCATGGAGGTGTTGCAGGCACATTAGGCATTCATCTAAAACTCTTCTGTCATCTTCAACTCAAACATCAGCTTTGTCAAGTCTGAACCTTTATTTTAGAAGTGTGGAGTCAGCTTTGCTTTTTTATTTTTTTTTTTCCTAAATCAAAACCCCACCTGCTGCCTGTAATGTTACTGTGAATAAACAATGTTACTGTATTGAAGAGGTTTTTATTCACCATATGCAATTGCACATGGTTTTAAAGACAAAATAGAATTACTACAGTAATAGAAGTCCATATCCAGTTTAATAAGAGACTAGTTTATTCCTCTTTAGTACTTGCAAGAATCATTAGACATCTTTCAACTCCCACTAATTACTTTGTTTTTGGCAGACATTGCTGTTTCCTCCTCCTCCTGCTTTTTTTTTTGAATAAATCTGAAATTAACAAGTCAATAAAGTGACATATTTACAGTAAAAATAACTCAGCTCCCCTCTCTTCTTCCTCCCACTTCTCCTATCTCTTTGCAGATGAAAAGGTCAGCGTTCACCTACAGGCTTTACACACACTCCCGGGGATTTGGGCACCTTCCCTTGGCATCAACAGGATCTCAAGATGAAGATCTGATATTACAGCGAACTCTTGCTGTTGTCTCAGGGTTTGATTAATTGCTTTAAATAGTTTAGAAACCAGAGCAAACACTTCGGGAAAAAAAAGATATCTGAGAAAGAAAACATGAGTTGCTTCAGTGAACTCCAATTGCCATGTGAAGTACACAATCATTAAATGCTCCAGGAGCTGCTTTAATTTAAATGTGGAAGGAAAAGCACTGGAAAAGGGCACTTTGGGTGTACCAATTAAAAAAAGATGACTTAAATCTTTAAACCCAGTTTCTTCTTAACTCCAACTTACTTAAGGGAGATGTATGGGGAAAACTAGGGCAGGAAACATCACCTGAGAGAGAAAGAGTTCCTGAAGTCCAGAGTTCTGTGGCAGTGGCAGGGAAGGAGGCACCTCCAATGGCTGAGTGATGGTGAGGAGCTCTGACAGCCAGTCCTTGGCACAGCACCCACGCTCTGAACGTTACCCTGACATGCCAAGGACAGCTAAAAAAACCCCACACACGTAAAAGGAGATGTTCAAGTCCTCCACCTTACCCCAAACTTCTACAGGAGAAGCAAGAGCTGGAATGGCATTGCTGCTCAGAATGTTCCACATGCAAAATTCAACTAGTGAGCAAACGTCTGGGCACATTATCTTATTGCAAAGGCAATGAAAGCACTCACTCTCCCGTGGGATCTGAGCAAAATTCTCAGAATTCAGTCAGAACTGCAAAAGCAAAACAAAGCTTTCAGCGTGTTGCTCAGAAAGGAAATAGTTCTCTTTTCTCTGATGAGGAAATCCCCCCAAACCTACTGCACACAGAGAAGCACGGATGACAAAAATAGATGAAAACAGAAGAGCACAGGAACTGCAGCTCCTCCGAGGTCTGGGGAGACCATTCCCAGCTAACAAGTGCTTGGTTTGTTCATTGCACAAGTCCCACTGCACATATGGTGCAGCTCCAGCTTGCATTCTGACAGAATTAGCTTTCTAGAAGCAGCAGATTGTCCATTAGGCCCATCAAGTCATCATGGGGTTAGAACTGGCAGACACACACAGCAGAGCAGAAACAGTTCATGTTATTAAGCATTTATTTATTTGTATGTAATGGTGAAAGACTGCAGGGCTCAAGTACATAAATAAGTGCAAAGACAGCCTGGAAATCGGAAGGTATTTGGTTAAAAGTAAATGCAACCACCTTGTTTTAACTTTCTCCTTCTAGACAGTAAATTACTTGTCATTACGGACAGAACAGTCTCAAGGTCTGCCAAAGCATTTCCAGAGAACTATCATAATATTTGAGCACTCAACGAAACCAAAAATCCTTTACAACGCAGGAGGTCAAACCTTATTAACCCAAAAGCCACGCACACATTTAACTCATTAGCTGGGATGAATAAGACATCTCCTCTTTTCCCATCTCAGAGCTGCAGCTGCTTTGCAGTGACTGCACCAGCCCAGCAAAGCCGTGGATAACTCACGCAGCTTTTATCACATTAGCCACGGGCTGCACTCCCCACGATCATTAGCTTTGAAGTGTATTAAACAAAGCAGAACACGACCTTAGAGCTGATCCTTTAAATAGCTCCACATAAGGACAATTCTTCATCAGAGATACTTCACTCAGGCCACCAAACGAGATGCTGTGCCCAAAGCAAGCAGGCAGAGGACTCTGTTCCACAGCCCAGGCAGGGACCAACTGTTTTGAGCTGCAGAGTTCACCACACAACTCCCAGCACACAGCCCTGATTCTGGCTGGGCTCAGGGGCCAACAAGAAGCAGATATGTGCAAGTGGATGAGACTAATGCAGAAAAGAAATCAAAGCTTTTCCTTTCGAACTAATACAATGCAGCATGGCTTTGCTCATTAGCAAAATGCACAGCTTATCTTATCCACGGCCGTGTTCAGTCCAACATGCCATCAGCATTTTAGAAATGGAATCTGGGGAAGGGAAAGTGAAAGAGGGATGACACGGTGCCCTTTGAGTGAAGTCAGGAAATGGAAGATATTTCACACAGGAATTCATCTTACTTGAATTCTCACATTACTGCAGTGCTTGAGATCCTCTCCAGCACAACCTGCACTAAGGTATTTACACTATAAATAAATACATGCTTAATGTGATCAGTGCGGTTTCCTTACATCCCTGCCATTTTGTACTGCTTCAAATACCAAGAGCAGTGGGAAGATAAATCTAAAACTTATTATTGAGTTATTATTGAGCTGGGGGATTATTCTTTTTGTCTTGAAGTGGCTACGGCTTTGTTATCTCCGGGACTATTTTACAAAGGAGTTGAAAGAAAATGTGTTCTTCTGTCAAGCCAATAATTCAAGATTCAGAGAGCATTTTCTTCCCTACTGCAGGAAAATGTTATTTCCCCCCATCCCCAAGTTCAGCAAACCTTTAGTCCTCCAGCTCACAAGACTATGCTCAAAAGACACAAATTAAACTTAAGAATTCTAAAGGTATTTCCAAATTTAAGTTAACCACTCTGGTCTTCCATACATCTAGGGAAAAACATAAAGTTATCACTAATTACAGACGTCTTTCCCTACCATCTGCCCACTATGCTGCATCTGAGACATGCAAGTGTACAGAAAATAGAGAAAAACAGACATTAAACTTTAAAGCCACGTTTGCACACCAGTTTTTAACGTTATTGGGAACACACAGCTTAATTAAGATGAGGACAGCCTGCAGACTGAGTGTAGGACAGATGTACCCTGTATTAATTCCTACTCAGCCCGTGCTTCACAAAGACAGAATAATGCATTGCCCACACAGAACACGGTTTGTTAGAGATTATTTTAAAAGGTATTCAGGCATGCCAAAAATGTGTCTTCATGGATGATGAGCAGCCCCAAAACAAATGTGAAATTCTGAGAAATTAAAAAGGCCTTGAAAGAGCGAAGAGCGGGCCAGATCTTGATGTGAAGGATCCTCCCAGCACTAACACATCTTTGCGATACACAAGATTATAAACTGAATTAAGCAACACAAATACAACATTTATATCTACAGAATAAATTTCAAGAGGGGCATTACAATGATGTAGAGTTCCTAGAACTCTACAAGACTCTGTATGAACATACACACGTTCTTCCATCTGAGAGGGGGCAAGAAGAGACCCAAGCCTTAAAAACAAACCCCAAACCACCCCGGTGTGCTCCTGCAGGGAGCCAAACACTGAGCAGCTCAGAGCTGCTTTTACCCCTGGCCATTCTTGGAATCAACTTGAGCCAGCAGTGCTGTAGCTAAAGAATTCCAAAGGCCAGCAGACACACAGCATATTGTGAATATGTGAAAGCAGATACAGGTGAAAAGTATTTGTGAAGTTGTCACTCGTGGACGAATCGCTCACTTACAAAGGTAGATGGGGAGACAAACTCAAAGCAAATATAAAAACCCAAACTCGATTAGAGGATGCGAGAATACAGGATAGACAGTCTCACGAGGACAAATTTTGGAACTCATGACTACGTTTAACAGGAAACTTCATGTTGCCACAAGCCTTCACATTGTATTACATCTCAGGTTGCCCTGTGTAATTCTGTAGGCAACACATACCTCAAAAAAAAAAAAAAGCCATCAACCTTTCCTACTCCCTCCCTTCCCTGGGCTACTACTCCTCATCACGCTCAACCAAGCTACAGTAATTCTAAAAAATTCAATGGGTGTAAAAGAAACAAAGTATGATTCTGGTCCAAGCCTCAGGGCTTCAAAAAAAAAAAAAAACACCAAACAACCAAAACCCAACAGAATCTGGAAAAGTATCACAAAACTGATGGAGAGGGATAACAACCTATTTTAAGTTTTAGCAGCTGCAGGACTGCAGCTTTGTGGCTTTATTTAAAACATTCTAATTTCACTGAAAGAATAAAATACCATTAACAGGCATTTGGCTCTATCTGTGCTACGACATCTTGGTAAACACCTCTCACCAACTCGGAATGGCATCGTCTTCTATTAGCCTACACAAAAAATGAGATGAGAACTGAGGAATCAGAGCTCAAAGGTGATTAACAGCACAAAACTCATACACACTGTGCAGCTTTCAAGCAGCTCTTTAACACCAAGATGTGTGGAGCATCTATCTGATATACGAGAGATGCTACGCGGTCTGATTAAAACGAGCTGGTGGCAGGAGGGAGAAAACGCACACAGGTTTTAAAGTGCAACAATCCAGGTGCTTTTTTTTCCCCGTTTTTCCCTCCCACTGTTCTTGCCGGAGGAGATGGGGACAGGAAACACACAGGGACACCTGCACACGATCCGTCTGTTCCCACAGCCACCACCAAACTCTTCCCACCTCTCCCATCAGCGCCGCAAGAAGTTGCAGCCAACGCCTGACAAGTTCAATGCTCGAGCTTCTCATCCGCACGTTCACACCGGGGAATTCATGTGCCTTAACATCAGGTAATACAGACCAGCAGTTAAAAAAAAAAAAAAAAAAGATAAAATATTTAAAAATGAGTTTTAACAGTGATGCATCGCAAACGCAGATGCAAACCCAAAACCGAGCTGGTGCTTTGCTACTGATTTTTACCATTAGTTTTTAATAATCGAGCTCTTTCTGCAATACAACACAAAAGTTTAAAGCCCAAAGCTTACTAGTAGCAGCGTTAGCTAGACAGATAGCACGCAAGTTTGGTTGTTTTAATGGCCAAAACGCAGAACGCCCGGCGCGCACACACGGTCTGCAGCACGCCGAGCCAGCCGGCAGGACCGGGGGTGCCACGGCCGGCAGAAGCCCCTCACGACCGGGCTCTGGAAGCCCAGCTGCGGGCAAGGAATGGCCGGGAACGGCCACCCCGACCCGCGGGACACCCCGGGGGGGGTTTTGAGCGCGACTTTCCCCTCAGCACAGCTCCAGCCCCAGCGCTCTCGCCGGAGCCCCCCGGGGGCGGGGGAGAAGGGAGCGCGTCCCTGCCCTGGCTGCCCGCAGCAGGTGAGCACCTGAGGGCTGGGCTGAGGGGCTTCTGGGCTTGATTCCCGCTCCTCCTGGGTTATCCCGGGGGGAAGCAGCTCCGATCCCGACCGCCTCCCCTCCTCTCCCGCCGCAGCGGCGGGCGCAGCCCGTGCCCGTCCCTCCCTCCCTCCCTCCATCCCTCCCTCAGGTGCTGAGGGAGCGCCGGCGACCCCCGCACGGGCAGCGGCTCCTCCGCACCGACACAGAGCAGGAGGAGTCTCTCTCTCTCGCTTACAACAAATAAACTAGAGCCGCCACGCTGCGTTTGCACACACTCAGGTCCCTCAAGGGACGAGCGCACTCACCGGCACTGCCACCGCCCTGCCCGCTGCCCGGCGGTGCGCCCGCCGCTCCGCGCTCCGCCGCGGCTCTGCCAGGCTCGGCTCGGCTCGACTCTGCCAGGCTGGGCTGGGCTGGGCTGCGCTCGCCTCCGCTCCGCTCAGCCCCGCTGTGCCCCGCTCCGCCCGCCGCCGCCCGGGGTGGTGCCTTCGCCCCGCTCCGCCCCGCGCAGCCCCCGCCCCCGCCCCGCTCGGCATTGTGGGGCTTGTGGTCGCGGAGCGCGGACTACGAGCCCCAGGGCCCCGCGCGCGGTTCCGGACAACGCCTGGTGTGTGGTAACACCGCGGGTCTTCCTCCTTCTCCTCCTCCTCCTCCTCCTCCTCCTCCTGCTGCTCCTTCTGCTCCTCGCGGGCGCTTCCGGCGCGGCGGCGGCGGCGGCGAAGCCCCTCGGGAGCGGCGGGGCCCGGCGGGCCGGGGCAGGTGAGGAGCCGAGCCCTGCCCTGCCCTGCCCGGGGCCCGCCGCGCCCCGCGGGGCTGCGAATTAAACCTTCCCCCGGCACCGCGGCCGTGCTGAGGGAGCGGCCGGGGCGGCCTGGCCGTGCGGGGAAGGTGTGCGGGGTGTCCCCTGCGCTCCCGGCCGGGCCGTGACCTCCTCCTGCCCCCGGCCCCGGCGGGCTTGTCCTTCCCCTCGCCCTCCCCGCGGCCGCTGGGGCTCCGGGGCCCTCCCCGTGCCCGGCCTGGTGCCGGTTCCCGGTTCCCTCGGCCCGGGCCCGGCAGGCGCAGGCAGGCCCGGATGTGTTTTATTTCTGTGTGTGTATTTATTTTTAGCTCGTCCTCTCGCAGCGGGCGCTGTCAGGTGGCTGCGGCGGACAGGGAGAAAGGGCACCTCGGCGCCTTCCTGCGCCAGGGGAGGCTCAGGTTGGGCACAAGGAAGAAATTACTCACGTCGAGGGTGATTAGATATGGGAAGGGGCTGCCCAGGGGGGTAGTGGAGTCACCGACCCCCCGGGGGTGTTTTAAGGCGAGGCTGGACGTGGCACTCGGTGCTCTGATCAGGGTGACGAGGTGGTGTTGGGTCAGAGGTTGGACTCGATGATCTCAGAGGTCTTTTCCAACCTGTTTGGTTCTCGGATTCCTTCTCTGCAGGGTCCCTCGGGCTGTGCCCCCCCTTAGGGGCTGAGCAGTCAGGGTGTCCCATCAAGGTGCTCACTGATCTGGTGAGTTTGGCTGGTTCCTCTCCCGTGTCTCTGGATGGCTCAAACCTTGGGCCGGGTCTGTGCTGTTCCTGTTATCAGAGGAACTAATTGTCCCCTGGAATTTGTTTACGTGTTGGGAAGTATTTTTACGTTGGGAGCTGTGTCATACCTGGTGGTGTTCGATAAATAGGTTCACTTTCGCGTTCCCAAGGAGGTGAAAAAGAGAGAGAAGCAGGGGTTTGTTGTTGTGATTATATATTCTAACAGCCACAGCCTGGTTCGGTTATGCTATATAACAGTTTTAATGTTGCTGACTAGTGGAACTGGAGCACAGGCTGTGGGTTCTCATGTTAGGCACCAACTGGATGTGTTAGGACAGACTAAATTACTTCCATTTTGAAGTCCAGCAAAGGAACACGAACTGATTGTAAGCCTGACTTCAGGTTAGGCTTGGATTTTTTTTTTTTCTAAGTGGGTATGGTTCTATAAATAGGCACCTTGGGTTTATCACAGGTTTGTCTGATTTCTGAATTAGTCATAGAACTGTTCTAACAGTAATAAAATGCATAAGCAGTTCAGTTTTGTCAGTGAGCTCAACTTGCAAGTGGCTGTTACACGTGTATGGGGATGTTTGAGAGCTGCATCTCTTCTCTGTTCCAGACACTTTAAAGGCACTTCTAGAAATTCAATCCTCTTTTCTGGTGACATTGCTCTTCAGTGAACCTGCTGGCTGTGAGAGTTAGTAGAATATGGAATCAGTGCACTAGCCTGCCTTTTTGAAATTTCCTGTTATCTTTGCTGATTTTAAAATACAGAGATAGTTACCTTAACATTTGATCTGTATGCCAATCCCAGGGCATTCACTCATACATTTTAAAAAGGAGGAAAGTAATTCTGTATCTGAAGCACAAAGCCTTGAAGTTTTGTATAATATAATATAATCTAAGTTATGCAGTGGGAAATAGTTGCAATTGGGCAGGTAAGGTAAGATCTGAAAAAATAAAAGAGATGGGGGGAGGGGGTTGTTTTGTTTTTAATTTAAGTGACCATATAATTAAAAGAGCATATTCTGCAATTCTTTTTCTTCTGTAAACTTTGCAGCAGCCAAGTTGACCTAAACCCCCTCCTCCCGTCCACATTGCTCTTACATTCTGATTCAAGCTCTTTGCCTCCAAATTCAGAGGCAAATTATGAATTATGCTGTTATTTCTCTTCCCCTACTCTTTCTTCCTGTACTTAAATTATTTTTTTCTGGTAACTCAGGGGATCTCAGGTCAGGTTAAAGGTAAAACCTCTTGAATCCTCGCTGCAGAAAGTGGAGCAGAACTTCTTGGCAGTAGGACCATCTTTTCTAGCAGGAATAGAGCTGCAGTTTTTGCTAGAAGCCAACCACTGAAATAATAATTCTTGTAAATCACTGCCTCAGGCCTTGTTCCTCTGTGGTGCTTTTCTAAAAAAGAATATTAATGTCTAAGCACTTATCAGATCTGAGGTGGATGGAGCCTGGAGAAGCGAGTAGGGACAACATCAGTGCAGAATTAGATCTGCTGATGACACAACTGAAGACTGAAATCCTGCCAGTTGGTGCCAGATATTTCTGTTGGTTTAAAACTCTTTAAAAAGTTGAAATGAGGAGAGTCTCCTGTCTCCTCCTCAAACACTGTTGCAGAAATAGTTTCACACAAACACCTTTCTTTGATGGATACCTTGCTTGTTTTCACCCTGGCCTATGCACAGGTGTGGATTTTGTGGATTTGGAGCTCCACTGTGATGGTTCTGCTCTTATTAAGTATCTCAGCAGTTCTGTTTGATTTTTAGGGCACGGCTGAAAGTCTGTCAGTAAATGACACACATTAGAGGAAGCAGATTGTCACCTCAGACACCCATCACGGTGGTTGTACATCCTGGGAAGGGTGGGGGGGTTGTGCTCTTTACCTTTTTTTGACTCACAGGAAGTTTATCTTCGTGTAGGGTATTTTTTTTTTTTTCCTGCTGAAGTTCAGCTGAATGATTTAAAATGTCATTGGATGGGTATGGGGCAGTGGGTCTGGGAAGAATCTTTCCGAATCTGTTGCTCATCCAAAATGTACCACATCTCTCAGTGTTTGAATGGGATATAGAGACATAAAGGTTAGATTTGTCGTGCCAGGGAGAGCATGTATTCCATGTTAATACATCTCTGGATGTGTGTGCTGGTGAAGATTGAGCAGGCAGGGTTGTGATCACTGGCATCTTAGCCTAGTCTGCAAATCGAGATGCTCTGTAAATTCCTGTGTCATTCTGTGCATTCTCCCCCCATGCTGCTGATTGCTCATACGTGGATTGGAGTCCATGGGATCACTGGGACAGGAAAAGCTCAGGCTCACACACAGTGTCATGTTTGGCAGTGTCCTGCTGTCTTCTCCTCATCTGCCCTCTCAGCCCAATTAACAGGTTTGCCAGCAGAGTAACACCTTTTATGCATCCTACAGCAATTTCCCGGGGTTTTCTGAACGGCACTGCTCCATTGTGCTGTTCTAATAAATCACCTTCTCGTGGAATCTCATTCCATCTTTTTTGAGAATGCAAAAAGCCAGCTGACAGATGAAACTGGGGTAAACTCCTCTCAAAGAAAAGGCTCTTTTGAGACTGCAGGGAACCGAAGTTAAGCTGTTAGCAGACAGTGTCCTGCAGCCTGGCAGCCTGTGCAGAGCTGCTTTTGATCACATCCCCAAAGAAATGCTGGAAGCTCCGATAGTGTGCATTAAACTTTGGCTCCAGTCAGGCCGTTTTCAAGGTTGGTGAACTTGCTAATAGTTGATCTAAATAATAGAACAGAAACTTCATGAGGACTGAGCCCTTCCTCAAGTATTGTGTGTGGTTTAGTGCAGCTGTGACGAACTGTCTTCCTGTAGCACAGTAAATGTGGAATTTTTATTAAGATCTTTATTCTTTCTATTTAACACCAGCAAAGGCTGAAGTGCATAAATTGCATCCAAAAGAGGTGAAGAAGCTGATCCCTGACTGCAGAGATAAATAGTGTAGCAGGGTCAGCATTCAGGGCCTGGCATGATGGGGTGATGCTTCTAGAAAATGGGGAGATTTCTGGAATCATGAACAACCAGTGTGATATATTGAATATATTTCTTTTTATACATTGGCAACAAAGGCATGTGGTGTTCTCCTGTATTTCTTGTGTGTGTGTCTGTGTATAAATCCACCTCTCCAGTCACAACACTGGTGTCTTTTGTGTTCATATAAATCCAAAGTGCTGTATTTTTATTTTTTTTTTTTTTTGCTAAGAGTGTCAGTGTCTGGTAAAGAGGTAATAGATAATGTCTAATTGTTTTTATATGAGGGGTTTAACTGTACCATGGATTAGTAACAATAGCTTATGGCTCTTCAGGAGAAAATGAGTTCTTCATGGTAGTCCACAGTGTAATAGGTTTTCATCATCATAAAAATCCATCATTTCACTTAGTATTTCCTTTTTTGTGTGTGTGTGTGGGTACTGCTAACCCATAAAAACAAAGTAATTATATCTAATGGCAATTCTGTCCTTTTTTTGCCCTTCTTCCTGTGATAAAAATCTTTTGGGGAGAGCAGAACAATGTTCAGTGACCTGATTTAACTCTTTAAAAAACTTACTCTGAGAGTACAGTCCTGGCTAAAACCTTGCAGGGAATCCAGCTGCGAGTGCTGCCTTCAGTGGTGCTTGTCAGGTTAGTGTTTATATTTACTGAACTTCCAGAAACATGGAGTTCAACAGCAAAACAAAGAGATCTCCAGCCACTCTGGCCCTCACACGCAGGGAATCCACATGGATGGTAAATGGGACAGCTTGTACCTGCAGCAGGGAGTGAAAACTTGCTCAGACAAGTTCCCACCCCCCCCCATGTGAGCAGACCTTGCCTGAATTTATGTAACTCGAAAAATAGTCCACTTTTTGAGGAATGGGGAATATTCTCTTGTGTTCTTCCATGTTCCTGACAGCTCCAAAATATCTCAGGGTAGGTGAGAAAAATGGGAGAACCCTGAGATTTGCAATTCCATCCATGTGGACGTATCCACACAAACCCCTTTCTAAACCCCTGGGAATCCTGTCCTGGGGCTGTAGGAGTTGCTCATGTGTGTTATGTGGAAGGGTTGGAATAAGCAGTCCATGTCAGAAGACTGATAGAAATTTTTTACTGTAGTCATGTTTAATTTTTCTTCAGTGTTTTTAACTGTTGTGTGACCAGTCCTTCACCCACTTTGCAGTATATTCCCAGTTCACAGGCTCAGATGAGACGTGTGATATTTGTAGTCATCCAGGTTCTTCTCTGTGCTGACTGTAATCAAGAACAAATTTCACTTGTGTAATTATGGCTAAACTACTGTAAACCTGCCTTGGAAAAAAAGTATCTGTTCTTTTATCAAAACAGCCTGAAGATTTTTAGCTGCTGCAGAGCATAATAAGGAGTAGAACTGGAAGAAATAATCTTGGGTTTTTTTCACTTATTCACACTCCCAGTGATGCTGATTGCTGGAGTAGCTTCTGCTATTTCTTACAATTTCACTTCTTTCGCTTCTTACTAAAATGTCAATAAATTACATAGGCAAATACCTGGTGTCTGAAGCTTGTTAGGAGGAAAAAACCTCCTCTAGTGCATTAGATATTCCAAGCAAATCTAAGACTTTAAACTCTTAATCTTTTTATTTTAATTCCTAACTTGGACTTCAGGTCTTTAAACTCAATCATGTCATGTAAAATATTTTTAGAGAATCTGATGAACAGAAAATGTATCAGGCTGGAACAAAGGTTGCCTGTGAGCTGGAGGGTGATCTTCCTTCTTTTCCACATATTTGCTATGTCTGAGCAGCGATGGCTCCACGTTGGATGAGATGAGCTGGACTGGGTGGAGAACTTCCAAAACAGAGGTTCAGTGACTGGAACAATAATTTTTCCATTGAGTGAACAGAGCTGGGGACACACCCTGAGTGGAAACATGACTTCAGCTTATATAAACCCAAAGAGGGAATATTAGGAACTCACAGGGGTGGAAAGTAGGCACAGCTTGATGCATGTGCAAAAATATGGGGTATTTATAGGTAGTTTTAATGTTAATAGTCGTGATGCATCTATGTGGGGTTTGGGTTTGCAGCATTTCAAGCCTTCTCTGTAGGGGAGTTGTCAGGAACCTTATGCTGCTGCTTATGAGTAGTGGCAAGATTATTGTAAATACATATCAAACAAAATCACTGTTTGGGGGAAAATTGATTCCATAAGAACTTGAAGGAAAAAAAAAAACAAACGCTTCTGGTAGCACCCTACTCTTAAAATATCCACTTAATACATCTCAGGGCTTTGAAGTCACACAGAGTGGTCATTCCATATTTCCTTGACTCATGTCACAAGGAATTCCTGGTTTCTGGGCAGTACCAGGCTGATGTTGATCTGTGTTTTCATTTTTAGAACCTGCCAGTCCTGAGTCTGTCTTTGTAACTGTGTGTTTGTTTTTTCTTTTCCTGCACGCCCTCAGGACGATCCATCACTTTCCCAGCCCTTCAAGGATTCTTGCACGACGAGGAAAAAGAAGAAACGTTCCAGTGAATGAGGAGTTCTTTGCTTCTATAGTGTTTTCCTGGAGAAGTGGCTCTTTGAATGAGGATGACAATGGAAGAGATGAAGAATGAAGCAGAGACCACTTCTATGGTTTCCATGCCTCTCTATGCTGTCATGTACCCTGTCTTTAATGAGGTGAGCTGCAGTTTGCTGGGGAATTTAACAATCCCCCTTCATTTTGGCAAACATGGGCATGGTAACAGGTTGCTCAGTTTGACCGTGGGAGCTTTGTGTCTGACACCATCTCCTTTCCATGCGTGGTTTTACCCTTTCTCCATGAATACTGTTTCCTGCTCATCAGAGATTGCTGGTTGTCTTGGCCCTGTGAACATTTTAATTTTACTGCTAATGGTTGTGATTTAATAGGATATTTGATTTTCTGTGAGTATCAGAGGTTGGCAAGATATTCCCCAAAGCTTCTGTCAGACTTTTGCTGCAAAATACATCCAGTGACACATTTGATTTATATGAGGAGGGGGAAGTCTTTCCTTTGGGATTGAACATCTCTCAAATGACAGCAGTAATTCAAAAGCCTCTGTCAGTTCCCCACTGCATGATGTGGGTAAGGCAGGCCATGAGTATTTTACGTGTTTTGTTCTGATGGCATCAGAATTCCTAACAATTCCAAACTTTCCTTGCAGCTGGAGAGAGTAAACCTGTCTGCAGCTCAGACGCTGAGAGCAGCTTTTATTAAGGTGAGAAGGATCTCGTTTTGAAGAGTGATTGTTTCCAAGGTAAACCATCTGTAGTAAAGCTAAAAAGGCAACTTTCTTGTGGCCTTGCCTTTGCACCTGAAGGCTCCATCCAGTCTAAAAGTGAAGTGGACAATTGCATGGGCTTGGAAGTTGGAGAGGTCGGATGTTAGGAGTAGAAATCTGAATGAAACATTTGAAACATTTGAATGAGACATTTTCAACAGACTTTTGTCTTGTCTCCATGTAGTACAACAGCTTCAGTGAGGAAGCAGCCAGTGAATAAATAATATACTCAATCTGAAAATGCCAGTATTATGTGGCAGAGGTGCTCATGAGCAATAAACACACAGCAGGATTTGGAACTGCTTTAAGTGAGTGGTAATGGGATTGTTTTGTGGATGAGGATCAGTTCAGTGCTTGTGTCTGCATCCAGCAGTAAAAGGAAAAAAAGAGTCTTCTAACTTTTATATTCCTAAAGGGCGAAAAATTCCTTTATACTCCTTTATTGAAGTGCTGATCTTTTGAAATTCTTCAAACAAAAATAATTTCAGGCGTGACAAATCTCAACACGTGAGCTGTGCGAGTCCGTTATACTTCCCTGTTTATAAGGCTCAGTCTGAAATTGTTCCTTGACAATCCGAAGTCTCAGCTAGAGCTCATGCAAGCTCAATGTTTTTACAACTAATGATAAGGAGCTGAGTGCAAATAATATAAAAAACTGAGATATTGGTAGCCAAAAAAAAAGAAACAACACCAAAAAACCAAAACACTCATTCTTATTCCACACAGTGCAGGTTTTTTAGTAGCAGCACAGGTAGTGGGAACACCTCCAGTGTTAGCTGAGCTCTAGCTTAGCTTTACTTAGATATATCATCAGTCAAAAGCTGGGTTTTTTTTTTTTTACTGAAAAAGCAATTCCACAATGCTGTCTGGAGCATATGATGTGATTCATAAGAGGCACATTTGGAAAATGTCATGTGGAAGGTGGGGGAGCAGCACCTGGCTTTGAGTGAATTGAATTCCAGTGGATACAGTGTCTGCGCCTCAGAGCTCAGTGTTTATGAAAATATAACAGGATATAAAAATTCATGAAAGCCTTTCTCATTCAAATTGAAACGAGTGGAAAGGCTTACTGGGAAAGTTATTTATACCAAAATCAGTGATGCTGCCCAAAATAACGAATGTTGTAGTGGAAAAATGGTTTTCAGTGTAATCTGCTGGTCTAAAGCCGTTGGAATTCAAAGTTTCTTGCAAACTCCTGCAGTATCTGAAGCGAGATACATGAAAATCTTGCCTTTATGCTTGCAACATTATTGGCATTTTAAAGAGTAACAATTTGCTTTACTGTACAGGCTGAAAAAGAAAATCCAGGCCTTACACAGGACATCATCATGAAAATCCTGGAGAAAAAAAGTGTGGATGTGAACTTCACAGAGTCCCTTCTGCGGATGGCAGCGGATGATGTAGAAGGTAATAAATCCCATGTTGGGTAACTGGATTTTTAATTACACTGTTAACTAGAAATAGGCATTTCTCTGCCTCTCTTTTTCAGTAGAGATTATTTGTTTCTTAATGCGATTTTTTTAGCGTGGTATAAAAGAATGTTTACATTTTTTGAATACTTCTTTAGGAGAAGTTGAATCTTTCTGAAAACTATACTTGAATAATGAATGTTAAGGACTGTATTTATATGGGTGCATAGTTCACATTTTGCATTGCTAACAACACAGAAAAAAGCATAAGTGGAGTATAACATTCTCTTTTTTTTTCCCCCTCTGTTTCAAATTAAAAGCAGAAGTTGCACTGTCAAAGAAGGCGAATGTAGACTTGAAGTTATTTTGATACTGAATTTGATTACTGTGGTGTCTTCAGTGTCTCAAGTAAATAAGGATGGGCTCTTTTTGCCTGGTGCAGTAATAAAGGGGATGTTTCCCTGTGTTTTGGTTCATGCAGAGTGTGTTCACTGCAGTTCTCTGCTCATGGCTATTTTTGTGCTGTTCACCTTCAAATATCCCATGGCACTACTGCTGCATTTTTGTGGAGTGTTTTTAGCTGTCACTGGAGACTTGAGGACACACTGATGGTGTTTCTGAATATGTTCTTTTTGGTAGAGTACATGATTGAAAGACCAGAACCCGAATTCCAAGATCTTAATGAAAAGGCACGAGCACTTAAACAGATTCTTAGTAAGATTCCTGATGAGATCAATGACAGAGTGAGGTTTCTTCAGACAATCAAGTAAGTACCATGTGATGGAATTTTCTGCAGATTGAGAAGTTAAACTTTTTATTTAGGCCTGATTCTCACTCAAATGTTTAGGATGCTCCTGGACCAAACTTACCTTGCTGATTCCCACCCTGAATTCCCAGGGCACTGCTCTGGCTCTCTGCATTTGCTCTTGTGGCATCACATCTGACACTTCCTCTGTAGAGACTGTTTGAAGAAGTATTTGATTCTCAGAAGGGGATTAAATTCCAGCATTTCAATGGATCACTTAAGGATATTACAATTACTGTGGTTTTTTTTTTTTTTCCAAACAGGGACATTGCAAGTGCAATAAAGGAACTTCTGGACACAGTAAATAATGTCTTCAAGAAATACCAGTACCAGAACCGGCGGGTATGTGCCAGCTCTTCCCAGGCAATATTGAAATAATCTAAGAGGAGGCATTTCCTTTTGATTAAAGGATGAGTAGGAGACCTTAACTGATCAATGACTTAACAGTGATTTACCACCAAAGTTGTTGTGGGATAGGTCTGGGCAGTTTTATGGGAAGAGAATGATATCTCTTCATATCTTCTAAGAAAAAAGAGAATCAAAATGCTGTCCCAAACATGATGTCAGCCAGTTTTGTGATCAGTGCAACCTCTACCCAACAGTCTGTGAGCTAAGACTCTGCTCCTGATGTTTTTGTTTTCTCAGGCACTCGAGCACCAAAAGAAAGAGTTTGTAAAATACTCCAAAAGTTTCAGTGATACTCTGAAAACCTATTTTAAAGATGGAAAGTAAGTATGGTTTTGTACTAACAATTTACATCATCAAAGGCTGCGTTAACAGGGGAAAATGAGACAAAGCTACCTTTCTCAGCACTTGCATAATTTTTCATACCTGTGTCCTTAGACTATCATGGCTGCTTTAAATATTATTTCTTTTGTAATGCCTTTGAGGAAAGTGAATTTTTTTTAAATGCACCATAATACAACACCCGTATGCAGTATTAGTTTTAAATCTGAATTTGTGAAGTTAAATGTCCTGGCCCTGTGTGGTTTTTCTCAGTGTGTATAGAAGGGCAAAGAAATTATGAGTTCTTTATTGAAAAAAGTAATTTACCTATTTGCAGTTTCGTTTGCAAACACTAAACATCTGTGAAATGTTCTCTTTGATTTACATTTTTATTGGCCTTTCTTTACAGGCCCTTATAATGCTTTGCGGTATTTGGAATTTCTCAGTTGAATCTTTTTCTCTTTGAACATTTTAGCCTTCGAACTGAGGCTTTTTTCCAGGTCTTCACCTTGGCTTTTTAAGTCCACGTTGCTGGATAATTCACTGTGGTGATTGTTTGGGAAGATGAGTGTATCCCCCTCAGATTTTGACGGTGCCAAAGTGTCCTGTGTGCTGCACTTCTAAAAATGAGAACTTTCATGTCAGCTCTTGTCGAGCTTGGCAAAGCCCAAGAACACCCAGGAGAGGGTTCATTATTAAAGGACAGGGAAGTCTTAAGACCAGCTGGGAATACTGGGAATAATCCTTCTTCAATCAAAGCATTCTGATTTTCTTTTCTCACTGAATTTGGGGCTAAATTTGGTTATGATACCAAAAAGAGAAATTTAGGCCTTATAACTTGTATAATTATTGGACAGAAGTGCTGTGTGTTGCAGGCATAACCTTGTTATTTGCAGTATCCACTTCCAGCCCTCAGTCATCTGCTCCACTTTTTCTCTTGGTTACCTAAACCCCAGAATCAAACAATTGAGATGTCAGTGATGACTGAGAGCCCAATTCTTTGAAGTTTTCCTGCCAAATAAGCACAGCCTTTCCAGGATCAGCTGTGCAGATGAGGCCGGGGTGCCAGCACTGAGCTTCAGGTAGATCACGACAGGGCAGGACATCAACACACTTCCAGTTTTCAAAGCCTGGGTGCCAGTAGTGCTGGATTTCTGGAATGCCATGTTTCTGAAAGCCTCTGAAGCAGTGTCTTTCTCTCTCCACAGGGCAATAAATGTGTTCATAAGTGCCAACCGACTAATTCATCAAACCAACTTGATACTCCAGACCTTCAAAACTGTGGCCTGAAAACTGTATATGTTGAGAGTTGTACTTTTCAATGGTGGATAGGGTACCTTTATATGTAAATTTTAAAGTTTTGACTGTATAAATTATCAGCCCCTCTCCAGGGGAGGGGGGGGGGCCCTAATGCAGGATTTTGAATGGGATTATTGCCATCTTACACCATATTTTTGTAAAACATTGTAGCTTAATCATAATCTCACGAGGAAGATTTTGCATCACTTTTTTGCTATTATCATTCTTTTCAGAATTATAAGCCAAAAGAATTTACGCCTTAATGTGTCATTATGTAACATTCCTTATAAGAATTGTAAATATTTGGTGTTCTGTTTCTGACATTTTAACTTGAAAGCGGAAAACTGCAAGATTATGTATTTAACGATATTGGTGGCAAATATTCAATAAATAGTTTACATCTGTTAGACTGTCTTTTTGTATGTGAACAAAAGTGCATAGCTCATCGTTCTAGAACTGCAGAACACTCATTAAATAGAAAAAAAAAATTCAAATTATTTGGGTGCTTAAAGCTACTGGGAGTTCAAATCAGTGTAAAATCAGGGGTTTTCCTTAAAGCTGAGATTTTTGGCTGTGATCTAGACCAGAATACCAGAATAATTATATTAAAATGTCTTTGACAAACTAATAAGTAAACTCAGAAGTGAGATGTTCTTTTGTTTTTGATAGAAACTAAATCTCACTTCTTTCCTAATCTTCTCTTGGTGGTGAGTTAACAGGTTTTTTTTACTCCTAGACTATTCCAAGGTTTGGAGCAGAGGATTATTTTAAATATATGCAGCTGAGTTTGCAGCAGAGGTTGAGTTTAAAATCTGAAGATAAGTGGGTTTTAAATTGGTGCCCTTTGGGAGGGAGGAGGAGAGAAGCTGGAACTCTTCCAGGTAGCACTAGTGATATCTATACTATGCATGCCACGAGGCAACTTTTATTTTTCAGGGATTGCAATCATGTGAGACCTCCACTGACAAACCTTGGCTGTGTCGATGGTTGAGAGCTGCTGATGGACAGAGTCAAATTTTATCAGCGTGATTTCATGGTGATATTTCACAAGCTTAAGGAATCTCCCTCGTGCCCCTTTGAAGAGCACCTTGAGCTTATTTTGGAAGAGAATAAAAGTTCTTCAAAATCTGTGGCCATAACTAGTAAGTTTAGAGAAGAATGTGAAGCAGTTCATAAAGCTGCACAGGCTGTTGCAGGAGGATCACTCCAGGCTGAAAGAGCACAGTTGCTACAGAAATACTCCTTTTTTTTAGGTGTAAATGCTGAAGAAAAGGCCCATCCAGACTTTCCTTGCACACTGGCCTGGTGCTGTATTGCTCTTTTGGGGCAAGTGCCTTATCCAGAGTCCAACAGCTGGGCCCTCGAGTTTGGTTATCTGCTTCAATCATCAGAGAGGGGGGAAGTGCAACCTGCAGCCCTCCCAGATAGCACTGGACGTTCTGCTGTCTGTCTGGCCATGGAGTTGTTTCCTTGCTGAGAGCTCTGACTGTAGTGAAATGGAACAGTGTGAGGAGAGTGTTGTGTCAAAACCAGTCCTTGGGAATGTACCTTGTGAGAGTTCTGTTTCCACACGAAGCTCTGAAGGGGACATGGCCCTTGAAGCTTTGCTGTTCAGCCTGTTTGATGTCCTGCCAGTGGTGTGGTGTGTCAGCAGCAAATTGAGCTTAGTAACGTGACAAAGGGATGCAGATACAATTTATAGAGTTTAAACTTTCTGTTATTTGTCCAAGCTTGGCCTGCTGAAATGTCAATTCTTGGAAAGTGGTAGGAGAGCAGCAGTTTTAGAAGCTACTGAGGAGACAGCCTGACTAAATCAGAGTAATATTTCATTTGCATCTTTGCTTTCTGTAAGTGAAAAGGTTGAGTAGTCTTCCTTGTGGGTGATGTTTCACTTAAGTCATAGCTGCAGAGGGCTTCATGAAGACTAATTAAGTCAGCTGAGAAGGAAGGGAAAGGCACCTGGAGTTTGTGATACTTCATTTGTCTTGAAAAAGAGTCTTTGGTACTGGGGAGGCTGCAGCAGTCACTGCAGGGAGACAGAGACATGAAAAGTTGGGTTATGTTTTCCAAATTGGACTTAATTCCTATAATATTCTGAGATTTCTCTATTTTCTTGGATTGAGAGGGACAGTAGCAGATGTTGGGAATCATTAGCTGAATGATACCATGTTTATAAGTGTCATAAAAAATATATTAAAAAAACATTGATGACTTGGGTCCTTTTAATTGATTCCTGGTAAAATCAGAGGCTGTTTCATCAAGAAATGAACTGTTCCTGTTCATCAGATCTTCCCTAAACCTTTACTGGGTAAAAGGTACCAAATACAGGGCTGAGCTTCAGGTAGTCTGGCCAATGTGTTTTGTTTGATTTATAACCTCATTGTGATTTCTTTATGTTACCCTTAAAATTAATGGAAAATTATTCATTGTAATCAATGTCTGGTAATGGGAAAACTTGAAAACTGGTGTCTTCAGGTTCACACTCTTCTCTTGTGTGCAGTGAATCCATATCTAGTGGTCTTATAAACCTCTATTTTCCACTGAATATGAGCTGGGACATATGTCTGTCAAATTTTATTGTGGTTTTTGCACTTTATTCTTCCAGTTACCTGAGTAGCTAAAGATAAGTTTCTCTTAAGGATTTCTGAGACAGCAGTTAGTGTTGCAAAATGCTCTTAGAAAATTTCTGCTGTGAATGTGGGTTATGACTGCTCTGATAATGTTACCGTACAGAAAACCGACCTAATAAACAAAATAAAACTTTGTATATTTGTTAACGAAGCAAAGAAACGTCTTAATCCCTTGTTTTGATTTCCCTCAGCCTGTGAAGGCAGCGCAGGGCGAGCTCAGACTGACTCATTTCTGGTGAGCAGCCTGGCTTGGTGGTGATGCAAAGATCTGTGCAGGAGTGTGTGAGATGTGATGTGCCAGCCCAGTGCCAGGTGTATCTGCAGGGGTGAGTATGAATCCTGAGATAGGATCAGTCTTACCTGATGCTTTCCCAGGGACTCTGCTCCCTGAGATGGGTGGGGAAGGAAGGGAAGGTTATCCAGGCAAACTCGCCACAAATCTGATCCGTAGATTGTTGCAGTCTGAAGGGGGAATCAAATAAAGGTACCAGCATGTGCAGCAGTGCTGATAACTGGGTTTGGTGACTGCCACCTGCCTTTGGAGGAGGCACTGGCTGTTCTGCCTGGCTTTGCCATGCCCAGCCTGGCTCCTCTTCCCACAGGACCATCCAGTTCCTCTTGGGAAAGGGATTGCAGGCAGTTTGTGCTGGGAGGGGTGGGAACTCTCTTGAGCTTTGCCTGATGATTCAGGGCAGTTGTTCCCTGTGTCACTTTTCACTCCCCTGTTTTGCTCTTCCCCATCCCCATCTGGGCAGATGCTGCTTTTAAAAGAGACCAGTAGGGGATGTGCTTCAGGAGCAGAGGCACTGCCTGAGAGCAGAATTAGTGCTAAAAAGGAGGGTTGAAAAAATGCTCCTGGGTCCTTTGGCTTTTTGTTACAGAAATTAAAAATACTGCATAATGTTGGCCTTAAATCTGTCCGGTTCTATTGTAAAACCAGCTCCTTTGTCCTCGTTCCTCCCGTTAGATGTCATTTTACAACAGTCTGAGAGAATAAAAAAAAAACCCCTTCAAATATTGAAGTTTAATATGCTGCATGAATTTAATTTATGATGAAGAATTCACTAACCTTGTCCACGGCCAATTGTCCTTTTTCCCCTCTTCTTCACTGAGTCATGGGATGAATTGTATCAGCACAGATACACCGTCTCAAGGTTTTGGACCTCTAAAAAGAGCAAAGTACTGGGCAGTGCCAAAATTGCTCCTTTGAGGCTGAGCCAAAACAATTTCTCCTCATGTTTTTAACACGAGCTTGAATTTTGCCACAGAACTCTTTGGTGGTGGTGAGCACCAAGAGGAAGGGATGTTAAATTCTTCCAAGAAACAAGAGGAAGGGGAGATAAATCCTTCTCACCCTAGAGACAGAAATGTTCTACTTACTCAGTGTATTCAAGAAGGAAAAGTGTTTTTTTTTTAGTGCTGTAATTCCATTATTGGGGACAAGGTAAGCAAAATAGATTTTCAATTGCTGATTTCTCATGCACACTCAGATCTGCTGGGTAAACAGTTGTGAATTTGCATTTGGTATCACAGTCAAAGGAGTGATTACACCTGATGGATAGAATAATTTTAGAGAATATTTTGTAGTATTTCACTAAGCTAAAAAGCTGAAAGCCCTATATCTAAATTAGACGTGTCTCTGACACTTTATTATTTCATAATTGTAACCATGAGACTTCTCACAGTAGGTAATTGCTTTTTTCCCCAAAGCTGCTTTGGTCTCCAAGGACAAGTGATGGGTGAAATAGAAGCCTGAGTGCCTGAAGTTTTAAAGTAAAGAGAATAAAGTATGAGCTCCAAATATAATTCACTTAGTCTCCCTTCTTGCTGCTGGGTATCTAATCTCTGCTAGAGCCACAGTGAAAGAATTTAAAAGGAGGCTGAGTTACAACCTTTAAGAAAGCACAGGAACTTTCATGGTGAGTGAATTTCCTAATTAAAATGTTAATTGGAAGGATTTTGCCTTGCTCATTGAGGGAAGTGTGGTAACCCTTTTTTCCCTGCTGTTTGTGCAGCAGTGTGATATTAAATAATCCTGTGTGTGCTTTTCTGCATCTGCTTAGTGAGTGACAAAGAGCATTTTCTGAAGTGGTTTGGAAAGGCAGATCAGGAATTCCTGTTGAGGTTGTAAACAGTAAGGATAATAAATACTCCCCCTGAAGGTTGAGAAGGAGAACTCACAGAATCCTTTAGGTCATCAAGTCCACCCTGTGCCTGATCCCCACCTTGTCCCCCAGCCCAGAGCACTGAGGGCCACGTCCAGTCATTCCCTGGACACCTCCAGGGATGGAGAATCCACTCAATCCTACCTGGAAGTTTCCTCTGGATCCAGACAGTCCTGCAAGTACAACTCATCTGTAGTCTTTAGCCCCAGTATTTAGGGAGCCATGAGCCTGAAGCCCCACAAAGAGCCTTGGTTGCTGCAGGGAATGAGAGAAAAGAAAAGAAAAAAAATCCCACCTATTTCTGTTCAATATGAATTGAAAAGTTAAAGGGGCAAAGAAAACATAATTAGAGCTGAGTTTTACCTGCATTTTTTACGTGGCTTTAAATATAAAACCCAAAGCAAACATTTAGTTGTAAAGCCACATGCAAGTAAATATTTTTATCTGAGTGAGAACTGAGCTGCTTTTTTTCCCCCCCCCCCAAAAACCAAACATTTGCATTACCAAAACATAAAAACTAAGTAAGGTTTTCTTTCCCTGCAGTGTAAGGAGAGACCTTTTTATCCTGGAAGATCAGCAACACCAACTGCTGATGATGCCAAAGTCAGTGAAGTTCAACCTGTTGACCCTGGAGGTTTTTCTCCTGAAGGTGCAATAATGCTGCTGTAATTCCCTGTCAATATAAGGGAGCAACTTGCACGAGGAGATTAATGAATAAGAAAAATACAGCTGAGGTGCAAAAACACCTGTTGTAATTGGGTCTCTTTGACAGAAATTAGACAGCAAGGCTGACACACAGGAATTATAATTAGGGATCAAAGCTGCCATTTGGCCAGTTCTCGTTTCCTGAGGTGCCAGGTGTGATGTGTGACCTTGTCCAGGGTCTCCATCTGGGAGGATGTGGAGTCCAGTGGGACATGCCTGGTGTTCTTGTGCTTCTTCACTGGGGAGGAAACCAAGAGCCCCCAGTCTGAGCTGAGGCTGCTTTGATGACCCCCTTCTTGAGCCAAAATGAGCAGCTACCACACAATTGTAAATGCAATTGTAAATGGTAGGGAAGAATCAGGTGCAAACCTGGCTGGCTATTTGTGTCACGATTTTTGGTACAAAATCATCCTTCGTTTCTGCAGGCTGTGAATCTGTCCCTCAGTAAAGCCCGGGGGTTTGGAGGCAGCATTTGGAGTCTCTGGGCACAGCTGAGGGGCACAACTTCCAGCCCAGGCTTTTTATTTGTCTCCAAACTCTTCTCCTGTAGCCCTTGAGGCTGCTGGGAATGGATTTGCACAAGGAACACTCCCCACTGCCATTTATTTTCACAGCAGCCCTCACTGGGCTGTGTTTGTGTTCAGATTCCAAGCTCTAGTTTCAGCTTTTCTCCCAGCTATTAGTCACAAACTTAGGGAACAAGGAGAAAAGTTCATCAACAAAAATGCCTAAAGTAAGTGGATTTTACCAGGGGAATGGCTCAGCTGTGAACTGCTGTTGGTTCTGTTCATCTCTAGATTGGTTGTCTCCCTGAATTGAGGACCTGGAACTAAATTTTACCAGTTGGCAGCTTTGGAGGTTGTCTGACTTCTTAAAAGCTAATTCAAAACATGCACCTTCTGCTGCTTCTGAGCCTTGCAGACGAGACTTGTTGCTCCTCTGTTTCCAAAATCCATTTGGAGGAGAATGGTGTGGTAGAAATGACTGAAAAACAGGGACTTCACATTTATTTTCTCGACCTCTGAAAACTGCCTGAAGTGGTGAGCGTGAGTCTTGTGGGGTTTTTTGGGTGGGGAGTCAGGGGATGATGGTTACAAGTTATTTATACCTTTAAATAATGTCTAATGAATTCCGGAGTGTCTGGACACTCACCAGTGGAAGCTGGATAAGATTTTTGGTTGTTTATATTGTATTCACTTGCTGCTCGTTGGGATGATGTTGCTGCTCTTCCCATTGCAAGGCTGCCCCTGCTTTGCTGAAATCCCCCCTTCCTATGGAGAAAAGGAGTTGCAAAACCTGTTCCATAACTCAGACTTCTGTAGCTGAATTAGCAGCAGAAACCAGAGAGGTAATTTTGTATGAATTTTATCCCCTGAGCTATTAGAGTTGGAAAAGCCAACCCCCAATTCTCTGTCTCAGTATCTGTGATAAAAAGCTGCTTTTCTACTGACAGATCTTAGGGAAAAAGCTTAAAATTGGACAAAACAATTCATGCTGAAATCAATTTCATTTGAAATCTAGAAAGACAGTGTTTGAAACTCCGTAATTAAGTGTTAAAATAAGGTTTGAGATTTTCCTTACACAAAGAGTGACAGTGGAAGGTTGTTCCTGAGAGTTGCCATCGTTGCTGTTAGAAGATTTCCAGACATGGCAGAATTAGAAGCTGTTCCTGTAGGAAAGTGCTGGTGTGTAGGGAGATCTGCACTGGTTTATTGTGAGTGGAACTTGCTGTTGGTTCTCCCCAGCAATTCCTTTCTATCCTGTAGTTTATTCGAGCTGTATTTTTTGGTTTGCTAACCCTGTGGAACTGTTTATCCAAGCTACATCAACTTTTTGCCAGTGTGTAGAACATCACTCAGTAGGCAACTCCGTGTGAAAAAGGAAAGTCAAATAATTTGCAGTTGCAGAGAGGATTCTGTTTCCTTTTTTTCTATTAGAGCTCCCCTGGTGTGAAAAATCCCTCCAGAATACACTACCCACATCAGAACCACCATCAGTGAGGGGCACTTTAGAAATAAATGTACATCCCTTTAATATCTTTTAACCACCCACTGGCAGAGGACAGGAATGGCCTTGTCCCAAGCAGGAGTGGTGTTTCCAGCTGTTCAAACCTTTTCCTGACAACCTGCTGGATTTCCCTGTGCCTCAGTTCCCTGTTCATTAGTTAAGAACTCCACAGGGCCCTGAGTTCAGCTCCATTACTGCAATATTAATAAAATTTCCCAAGCATATAAAGGAAGGATTTGCAGGCAGTGAGTTCTGTCACATTTTAAGAGTGAGAAACATTTTAATGTGAGCAGAGGCAAACCACTCACAGTGTGGGAACACTCCGAAAATAGGTGGTGTCCTCTAAATATTTCAGAATCGAGATAGAATAAATAAGTCAGGATCTTTTTAGCTAAAGAGCTCTGATAGTTTTCTGCATGGATTATATTGCCAGAAGAAAATTAGAGAAGCAAGCACTGGATGAGAGTAGTCATAATTTGTAGGAAATGGTTGTGTGGGAAGTGAAAATATTTACTATTTCACTGACCTGTCTACTGAATATTTTCCTCCTGGAGCAGGAAAATGTTCAGGTACCTAAAACTGCTCATTCCTCACTGCAGCAGCTGCAGAGGTGCTCTGGTTAAATGAGTTTTATTCATGTCATAGTGAGAGTTTCTGAGCTCCAGGGGTTTCTTCCTGAAGATCAAGTGTTTGAACAACATTCTTTAGTGTCTTTTTTATTTTAAGGGTACAGTAGAATCTGTAATCTTTATGAAGAACTATTCCTGGGTGGTCTCCATTTCAAATTTATCCCTGAAACACCGAATTATTTGTTGTAGTGTCATACTGAAAGTTTTCCTTTCAGAGTGTTGCGTTTTGTTCTGGAGAGGTCCTATTTGTGGTTAAATAGAGAATCCTAAAATGGTTTGGGCTGGAAGGGATCTCAAAGCTTGTTTAGTCCCACCCCCTGCCGTGGGCAGGGACACCTTCCACTATCCCAGGTTGCTCCAACCTGGCCTTGGACACTTCCAGGGCTGGGGCAGCCACAGCTCCTCTGGCTGTGCCTGAGCCCAAACGTACTTACAATATGCCAAGTTGTTTGGTTTTGCCAAAGCAAGGCCTAAATAGTGTGTCTATTGAAAAGAACAAATATAACTCTGGGACACATCTTGGGAAATCACTGCCCTGACACTGCCTTGCTGTGGTGTGCACACAGGAGTTAACAGTTACAATCCTTTTCTCTTTACTACAAGCACTTCTAAGCAGCCTGACCATGGCACACTTCAAGATGAGACTTCAGGAGTCCCATGCTGGAAAACTGGCAGATTTTTTTCCATTTCCCAGTGAATCCAGGCAGTTTGGTTACACACAGGACACCTCAGGGGGGTGTTTATAGAAGAATACTTTGGTCACCGGTGTGAGAGCCATGAGGAATCGTCCCATGATTATTTTCCTGAAACAGAGCAGATTGAAGCATCCCCAACACCTGTAGAGCCAGGGGAGTATTTTATAACTATAACAGACAGTGGTGAGTTGGAAAAGTGGCTGTGTGGTTCTGCCTCCCTCTGTTCAACGGGACTGTCGTGCGTGGAGTGGGAACCTGAGACGTGTGGTTAATGAGATCAAGGGAATTGATTAATCTTTTTGTGATGAGAGATTAAGGGTTTGGCTTGTTCGGAATCCATTCAGGGTCAGAAGAGAGATTATGAATCTCTGCTTCAACATTTAGGGTAGCTAAGAAGAGAATTGTTAAGCTGACACAGTTGTATGATCGAGTTATTAGGACTGTGTGATAACCACGGCTGTGTTGGCTGCTGACAGGGGGGTTTCCTCCTTTTGGAGGGTTCTCCTTACAGGGAAAAAGAACCTGGATGGCCTTCAGGTGGAATTGGAGTCCCTGGGCAATGTTGTGTAACCCTGAGTGGCAGAGTCGGGGCAGGAAATGAGATCAATCTATAAATACCTGAGGCTTATCTAGGCCTGAGGGAAGAGCTTTAAAGGCTCCTGAGCACTGGAAACATTTGCACTGGACCCATCCAATGCCTTTGCTGCTCACTGCGTGGGGTCAGGAATTTGCTTCTTCCCTTCCTGGGCTGTAGTGTATTTTTTATTTATTTTTGGCGGGCGTGTTTGGGCTTTTCTCACTTCCCAAGTGACTAATTTGGCTGCAGGAAGCCAGAGATGGGGCTGAGGGTCCTGTTGGGGCAAGTGGATAATACAAATTCATTTTTTATGTGTAGGTGGTGAAACAAAGGAGTGTAAAATAGCAGCAATTCCCTTTTATCCTTCTGCAGACACCCTATAAATTGTGAATTGTTTGGAAGTGACCTGAGTTAAAGCATCTCTAGTAGAAGAGACGGTTCAGCTTGAAGACTTTTTATACATCATGATGAGAAAGTGAGTTTTGGTTTGCTTCCTTTGGGTTTCTATTTTCAGCCACCAAGCATAATGTGAGTTTTTCCTCTCTGTGCTCTCTCTGTCCCACTGGCAAAGCATTTGGGATTGTTCATCCCCTTAGAAAATCAGGGTGTATTTACCTTCTATAGAGCAGAGATCCTCACTCTCACGAGTGAACCAAGTTACTCTTCAAATATATCATTTGCAGTCTAGACTATCATGATAATACAAAACACAGACTGGCAGGAACAGCCATAAGAAAAGAGAATCAATACAGGAATCAGCTGTGGTTTTTCCACATGAGAATTATGAAGCTGAATTTCACTTTATTTCTTGTCTTTATTTCGCAGGAAAACGAGGCAGCATTTAGCAGGACAGACAGGGATGGGCCATGAAGAGATGGGATTGTGTTCCTGATGTCATTCCCCTTTCCCCCTGCCCAGAGTGAGCACACACAGAAATTGCTGCTAAAGGGTAACTGAAGAAATGGAGGTAAAATGAGTTCTGTAGGATAATCTTTAGGAGCTTGATAAGAAGATACAGGAGCTTCCAGCCAATTTTACCAGATCAGGTTGAGCCCAGCCACCAAAAATCCTTACCATGCAACAGTTGGTCAGTAGATCACCTGAGATAAAATAACTTTGTGGTCTCAGGTGTCCAAAGCTCCCAACAAAACCCAACCTAACCCCTTTCATTAGAACTGGAGTTCATTTAGACCTTTTTGGGATTTCAGCAGAGTGAATGTCCCACAGATAAGGCAATAAACATATATATATATATATATGAACAAATACATAGGTTACTTTATTTTGAGCTATATATTTAAACATTAATCTGGCAATAATTATAATTTTAATGCTTTATATTTTGTGCTGATAATTAAAAACAATAAAACACAATAGAAATTACAATTAAAATTAAAACAGCTCCCCAATTTATTTTTTTTTAAATAGGATAATAATCAAGATAATTTGGGGATCTTTAAGAACTGGTGGCATGGCCAAACTTCCAATAAAGCTGTTTTGGCTCCTTGGTAAATGCAATATTGGATTTGTGAGCAGCAGAAGACAAACTGTAGTTGTTTTCTTGCCCTTTCTAGTTGTTTTTTTTGTAAACCTAGAGGTTTTTTGGTAAGTCTTTCCTAGCTGAGGGAGGTTGTGATGGCATTCATCTATATTTTAGGGTGATAAAGGGTGTGGGGAAAAATGTAGTCAGGTGAAAGTACAGTACTGGCACAATTATAAATATAAATTGACCTTGAATAATTTAGGTGTGCAGGTCTCATTAGGCAGCTCCTCTTAGCACAGTTCCAGTGGGAACTGTAAGAGGAAAATACCAACTACCAAGCAACAAGAAAATACCCAATTGGCATTTGAGCAAAGTGAGAGATGATTAAATTTTGGGGAAGACTTTATATTCTATTGCTCACAGCACCAGAGGTCTCAACCCCCTGGCTTTGGAGGTCCCTTCTAGTGCTGTACCTGTGCATGACCTGACTGAAATGCAAGGCTAGGAAGGGAATTTATCACTGAATCATAAGCTGATGGAAATTACAGGAGGAAAAGAAACCCTCTCATGTCATTTAGTCCATTCCCTTGGCAGCACAGAACATGAATTCAGTCTCCCTGCTCGAGCTTTTTCTAATATCCAGGATGAATTGCCCTCATCCTTGCTGCAGCCCATTCCTCACATTTATAATCATCCTACCACACTAAGCAGGGTTTTTTTCCATTTCTGTTGGCTGCCTTCAGTGACTCCCACACTTTGTCACCCCCTTATTTGTCACACACCCAAGCTGTGCACATTGAGGTCTTTCAGCCTCTCATAACAAACCACTTTCTGTCTCATTAGGGAAACCAGCCCCAGCAGTGACATTAAAATATTAAAATGTAAAGACCTGCCAGGTAGGGAGTGTTAATAAGATGGGCTCTCCTGCTGCAACTGGTGCAGCTGCCTTGATAAATGTCCTGATTTGAAATTTCAGGGTTGACAACCTTTTTTTTTTTTTTGGATTTTTTTTACCTCCTCAAGTGAAAAGCAGCGTGGGCAGGAGGGCGAGGGAGGAGACTCTGCCCCTCTGCTCTGGAACCAGGCTGGGAGAGCTGAGGGGGTTCACTTGGAGAGGAGAAGAATCCAGGGAGACCTGAGAGCCCCTTGCAGGGCCTAAAGGGGCTCCAGGAGAGCTGGAGAGGGACTGGGGACAAGGGCATGGAATGATAAGACAGAGGGGAATGGCTTCAATCTGAGAGAGGGCAGGGTTAGATGGGATATTGGGAAGAAACTCTTCCCCGTGACGGTGGGGAGGCCCTGGCACAGGTTGCCCAGAGAAGCTGTGGCTGCCCCAGCCCTGGAAGTGTCCAAGGTCAGGCTGGACAGGGCTTGGAGCAACCTGAGATAGTGGAAGGTGTCCCTGCCCATGGCAGGGGGTGGCACTGGATGAGCTTTAAGGTTCCTCCCAGCCCAAACCATTCTGGGATTCCAGGTCAGGTCTTCCTGTGTCAGATACAGGTTTTTTTCACTGCTGTATTTTCCTTGTTTGAATGACTGCTGGTTCTCCTTAAGAGAACGCTGGGAAGGATCAAATGTCTCTCCCCTCTGAATATCCCATTATTACTGCAGGGAGCAGTTCTGGTTGCTGGAGTACTTGCAGATTCAACCCTTTCCTTGGAACCTGAGGTTTGCTTTTCATCTGGCTTATTCTGAGATAAACTTGGGGGCCAGATCCCTGTGCAGTGAAACTCCCAAACCACGGCAGCTGTGCTGGGTTGTTGCTGCCAGGAGTCTGCTCCTCGGAGGAGGCTTTGCAGAGTGTCTGGATGGTTTGAAAAATGATTTCAAAGAGTGGAGTCAGTCACTGTCAAACAGCTGAACATCAAAAGCTGTGCTTGTTCTAAAGCAGCTTTAGCACTGCAGTTCTCCGAGCAGTGTCTGAGTTGTCCCCATTCTGGGCTGTACCATAAAGAAATTTCTTCCATCTCAGCTCCTGCTCCTTTTTCTCCCACTTTTCCTCTCTATGAAGTTTTTAATTTGTCGCATAGTTGGATGTTATGGAAATTACTTTAACATCACCTTTTAGTCAGACGTTCCCCGAGGAGCATGACTTAGAATACAATTTAGTCAGAAATGAGTTTATGTCTTTGTAACAAACTGCAAATTACCAAGCTCATGAAACACCACTTCTCATAAATGCTTCTTACAACCTTGCAGATTCGAGTCCTCGAGCAACAGTCGGGCTTCAAACCTTCCTTATTTGTCTTTCTGCACGGACTGCGGAGCAAAAATTACAAATGCACTTGGGTTTTAAGTAGAAAAAAAAAAAATACCCTGGGAATTTCATTTGGATCCTGTCATCCTGTAGAGTAACTGTGTATCTGTGGAAGAATAAGCAGCAGTGTGTTGGTAAACATTAATACCAGTCTTGCTTTGCTGAGCGAGGCGTAACTGGTGCAGCAGCAAAATCGGGGTAATTTATGAGAAACCCCTTCAGAACTGTATTCATAATGAAATGGCAGTGGCTTGAAGGAGCAGTTCACAGGCATTTCCCTCTTTCCCTGTGGATCCCAACTGAAAAGCTGTGCTCTGGGTACTGTTTCCCCACTGGTTCTGAAGCAGAGGATCTCCCACAGCTTGGTGCCCGTGAGCGTTGATGCCACTGGACACCTCCCAGGATTAAATGTCCATTATCCAGTGCATTGTCAGGTTCATGTCCTTGCTCTCTGTGGAGCCATCTAACACATGCAAAACCCTGGCAGGTCTCCAGGAACGCTCTCAAGCACGTGAGCAGTCTGGAGCTGAAACACAAGCACTGGGGACCCTGCAGGATCCAACATCTCCAGGACCAGTTCCCACCAAATGCAGTTCATCACAGGGACCTTCCTTAATGGGCTTGGGATCAGCCTGCAGGTGAATTTTAACATCTGTTTAAATCATGGGCCTGGATGTGTATGGATCAATTTCTGGAATTGCTTTATAGCTGCACAGAGCTCTTCCTTAAACGCCGTTGTGTCAATGCAGCCAGTGTTAATATTTATAAACTCCTGCTGCTGGGGAGGGAGTCTTATTTACAGCTGTGTGTTCCAGAGTTGCCCAGGGAGTTTCACACAACCACAGACTGGTTTGGGCTGGAAGGGACCTAAAGATCATCTCATTTCACCCCCCTCACACGGGCAGAGGCATCTCCACTAGGCCAGGTTGCTCAGAGCTCCATCCACCCTGGATTTGAGCTCTTGTTTTCCACTCAAAGCTCATCTTAATTGCTATGCTAAAAGCTTTAAAGTTAGTTCTCTCTACTAATTTACCATGATTTATTATGATGGCCACTCTTGGGTATTGGGCCAGTATTTTTTTTTTTTTACCTTTATGTGCATCACCTATCAGAGTGAATTATGGCATCGCTTATATGGTGGCTGTGATTTCAAAAGATAAATCAGCCTGAAAAAAAAAGAGAAGATGGAGTCTAGAAAATAAGCTTGGTGAAATTACAGGTAATTGAAGGTGGAATTAAAAGAAAAAGCATTATACTTTATTACCACTATAATAAATGGTTACATTTATATAATAGATGATAGATGTCATCCACTCACTTTCTGAGAAATGGGATATTTTATTAGCTGAAATCTCTGCCTCTTCTGGCAGAGGGTGATCCAGGGGAGAGTGCACAGCAAACCCTGTTTGATTTCTTTGATTACAGGTCGATTCCTCGCCCGCATCCAGCTATTGATCCCCACCAGCTCTGTGTTCCAGGAATGCTGCAGGGAACCGGCCTCAACAGGCCGGCTCCTCTGATCCGTGGCAGTTACTGCCATCGGCTTATTGAGGGCTTTTTGCAACACACCAAGTAAATATTGGCTCAGGAACTGCCTGTTCATTTATGTGCACAACAGACCATGATATTCCCATCTAAGCCTCCTGCACCAGCCCCAGGACGATTCCACAGGAAACTGTGACCGGTTCGCTTCCTAACCGGCCTCGCTGCAGAGCTCACCTCTTGGTATTCCCAGGCCTTTGGAGATCCCTGAAGAATGTAGGTCTGCCAATGCTGATGCTTCAACTTCAGCATTGAAGTTGAATAATAATTCTGATAATTATTATTCTCTGATAATTCTAATTTCTTTCTGCAGTTCTAATTTCCCTCTGCCTGCGAGCAAGAGGCTTTGGACACAACGGCTCTGCTGCCTCTCCTTCACCTGATTACAAACCAAACACATTTCAACCCCTTGTCAAATGAGAAAGGCACAAACTGGGGGTGGGTGAAATGATGAGCTGGGACACACAACCACGGGTACTGCGAGCCACAAACCTCCCTGCAGCTCCCTACTTCTTTTGTTAAGGAATGTGAAAGCCGGGGAATGTAACGTGCTATTGACACAAAACAAATAACAGTGGGAAATGGTGGTTGACAAGTCTTTATAAAGCCAAAAGCAAAATGTGTTTAGTGGCAAATGAGGAAAATAATAAGCAAGACAGACCTTCTGCAGCGAAAGCTGTTTGTTCCTGCATCCCATTCTGAGGCAAAAACTGGAGATAATTGGTGATTTCTCTATTATGTTCACAGGTGTTGAGGATCAGGGGCATTCAGCATCAGCTGTGCATCCAGAAGATTGCTGGCTGGTTCCCAGTGATCTGAAAACCCATTCTTCTCTTTATCTTAATGAAGCTCAGAGATGCCCCTTTATCTCTTTTAATAATGAGCTGATGTTACTGAAAATGGAGCAGGAAACTCGAAGGATCAGAGGCCGGAGGAAAGCTGTGGTTGGATCCTGGGCAATTCAGTCTTGAAGCAGGTAAGGGAAAAAGGCAAACTCACCTTTCTGAATTTCCATGAAAAAAAAGGTTGAAAGTGTGTCCGTGGAAAAGATTTTGGAAAGGCCAGAGGGATGAAAAGAAACAAGCCCTTATTTTAATGGGAAATTATCTCCTGTTCATAGAATCACAGGCTGGTTTGGGTTGGAAGGGACCTTTAAAGATCATCTCATTCCACCCCCTGCCATGGGCAGGGACACCTTCCACTATCCCAGGTTGCTCCAAGCCCTGTCCAACCTGGCCTTGGACGCTTCCAGGGATCCAGGGGCAGCCACAGCTTCCCTGTAGCCTAAAAGTGACGTTTTGTGGCAGTCCCTGGAGAGAAATGTGGCTACTCTGCCTTTCCTCAGTTCTGGTGGAATTGCCACACCATCTGGGGTCTTCCAGCCCTTCCCACCTGAAAGGGGGTTTAGTTTTGGGAAAGGGTCAGTGTTTCAAAGACATACAAAATCTCCGTGTCCTGTGCTTCAGCAAAATAGAAATAAAGAAATAAATGCCCTAATCTGAGATGCTGTAGGGTGATCCCTGAGCAAAGCCAGTGTTTAGTGGCTGCCAGTCACAAATGGGCTTGGTCATAAAACCCCCCTTTGCTGCCACCCTCCCTGTCCCCGAGGGTGCCCCTGTCCCCTGGCTCCTGCAGTCTGCACGAGCTGTAATTAGTGCAGATCCCTCTCTGCCAGCTCGTTTGCCACGAGTGGCAGCCCTGGGTGTTCTCAGGCTGAAGTGACTCGGTTCAGCGTTGCTCCTGCTTGGTATTCACAGGGAGTGCTGTTTGTCTTCCCGACGCTGCAGCCCATGGTCCCAACAGCACTCCGTGCATCCCAATGAGGAGCCAGGGCTGCTGCTCAGGGAACACACTGCTCTGATCACTGCCCAGCACCACCTCTGACCCACCCCTTGGCATCCAAACCTCGTGTTCCGAGTGGGGGCAGCCCGGATTCTTTTCATCCCACTGGTGCAAATGAATGTTTGTAGCACGGCAGCAGTGCCACGGTCTGATCAAAAAGGGGGAAAAAAAAAAAAAAAGCAGCAGCCAGGGATGTAATTTGCTGTCAAAGCATCTGTGCCCACCTGTCTGAGAGCAAAATTCAGCATCTGCTCCCTCAGGACAGCGTGTTTTTAGGTTAAAGGAACAAAAGTTGCTTAAATATGTGCTTGAAGAGAATTTGGGATTACTTGCAGCTCTGTTTATGGGGAGTTACTTTGCTGTTTCATTAATGGGGTCACAGGGCTGGAGCCAGGCTGGGAGAGCTGGGGGGGTTCACCTGGAGAGGAGGAGGCTCCAGGGAGAACTTGGAGCCCCTTCCAGGGCCTAAAGGGGCTCCGAAAGAGTTGGAGAAGGACTTTTTCTCAGGGAACAGGACAAGGGGGAAGGGCTTCCCACTGCCAGAGGGCAGGGTTAGATGGGATATTGGGAAGAGATCGTTCCCAGTGAGGGTGGGAGGCCCTGGCACAGGTTGCCCAGAGAAGCTGTGGCTGCCCCATCCCTGGAAGTGTCCAAGGCCAGGTTGGATGGGGTTTGGAGCAGCTGGGATAGTGGAAGGTGTCCCTGCCCATGGCAGGAGGTGAGACTGGATGATCTTTAAGGTCCCTTCCAACCCAAACCATTCCATGATTCCCAGACAGTAACCACTGGAGAAGCTCAGAGGAACAAGGTAAGAAATTGCTGCTTGGTGATTTGGGAGTAGATCCTAAACACCAGAGCTAATCCTGCCTCCAACAAACACCACGGGTTTGACATGAAATGTTGTGCTTTTGGTTCATTTTTCTGAAACATTGCTTCAATAAGGCTTGGAATAAAATAACACCCCTGTGAAGGAGAACAGAATCATCTTAGAAGAGCTGAAAATACAAGTCTGGTAGTTTATTTAGATGAATCAGCTTCTTCCATAGAGCAAATCTGTCTCACATCTATAAATGGATGTGATCTAGATTACAGTTTTATTTCCCTCAGATATTTAGAGCTCTCAGTGTCTAGATTTAAACCTATTTTCTTGCCCTGTGGCCTGTGTTTTTTTTACTGCTAAAGCTATTTTTGCTTTTTAGTATCTGGAACCATGGCTGTGAAGATGATAAATACATCTAGGGCAGGTACCTGTGAAACTCGTGTTTCCTGGGCTGTAAATGTACATTTTCACTTCCAGTGGTGTGTAAGCCTGTGAGATCCCCTGCCCTGGGTTTTATTTTGCCTTCTCCCATTCATTCAATTTTAGATGCTGATTTTCTTGAACTGAGCAGTGTCTGTCTTCCAGTACACCCATCTATTGAGTTTGGAATGTTCAATACCACCCATGGACAGAAACAGAATTATATTATATAACAACATATAAATTGCATATAATTTAGAAGGTAAATTATATTTATTAATAATGAAATGAATCACATTGTGATTATATATTTATATAATTAATAATATAATTATGATATCGATTATTAAATTATCTATAATTCATAATGTCATTAATTTCTGCCCATCCTGGAGCAGTGCCAGCACGTGCAGAGGGGCAGCCAAAGCTGGTGATGTGCTCTGTTCCCATAGGCAGGTCCTGCAGAATCTGAGCTATTCGTTCAGTTGGGATGTTCCCTGCCTGGTTTAAAAAGCTAAATTCAACTGTGCAGCTGTACACTGCAAATTGGTTGCAATTACCAGTGAATATGTTAATAAAAACACCTATTTAAATTGCTTAAAAGGGAGGGGAAGCCCCTCTTATAACCTCCCACCCAGCAAAACTGATGTTGGCACAGGCTGGGAAGCAGGACATGGAGTTGAATGCTGAATTCAGTGCCACCTTCACCATCCTGAGTGAGCAGAGCCTGAACTGGCCACGGGTGGGCTGGGACAGCAAAGCCTTCACAGGAACAACCACCTGGTTAACTCTGCTATGAGGTGCTTGTTAGGGCAAGTAAATCTGGAATTTTGCTGCTCTGCTAATAAGATCTTGCAAGACAAATGATGAAAACTCATTTTCTGGAAGTCCTCTGGAGCTGTAACTGTAACTGTCCAATCCTAAATAATTTTCCTCACCTTTCTCACTTTCATATGGGGGTAAAACCACATTTTCTGCCTCTGTTGTGCCTTTTACCTGAGCATCATTGCAGAGTCAGCAACAGACCTTACACTTCTCAATGTCAGTTCTTATAATTTATCTTTTTTAAAATTATTTTTCGCCATTTCTTTCTTTCTAGATATTAACTTCCCTATGAAACTCCTTGTTTAAATTACCTTGGATGAGTTGATCATAAGCCTTATCCTGCTGGTTGGTGGCCACAGAGGAGAGAGGGGGCTCTCAGGAGGCAGCCCTGGGCCATTAAAACTTGTTCTAACACGTTAAAAACTTCTGGTAATGGAGTCTTCATTAATTCCTCAAATAATTTCCTCCAGCCTTATGTTCTGAAAAAGAGAGAGGGAGAAAAAAAAAAAAAAAAAAAGGCTTTTAAATAGCTTTTTCTTGTCCCTAATTAGATTTTCCTTCCTGCAGTTTGAGGTCCCCAAAGCTTCCCTGTCCTTCCGTGGTGATGGACAATGGGAGATTCCCTTTTGGCAGTGCAAGAGCCTTCAGGGATTTGGGGATTGTTGTCACATACTAAAATAACCACATACCTGTGCCTTGTCATCTCCTTGATTCACACATTTCCTGGACCTCTCTCCAGCTCTCTAAATACACCTATATATGTGTGTGTATATATTTATATATTTATATATGTAAATATATCCTTAACTTTCGTTTTTTTTCTGAAAGAACAGCATCTAAAACCACCCCATTTCTAATTTTACCTCCCCTGGCAGGTAATGCCTCCAAAATCCAACGTCACCAGGTCCTTTCCATCCTCCAGGTGGTACCTGAGCCCACCCACCCACCCAGGCAGGGAATCACAACTCTCCCCCTGCTCTGTTCCTTTCCTGACAGACTTTAATCTTCACAATAATTAGGAGGATGTCTGTCTACACCCAAGATGTATTAAATCACCTGCATCTTTCTGTGTGAGAGGAGCTGGGATGCTCTTTGTTCATGTGGCCACCGCTCACCTCTCGTCCCCCTTTGCTGGCAGACCAGAAATATCCTTTTATTATTCCTGATTAATTTTTTTTTTTCTCTAGATGGAAATAATCCTGTCATGTTTTTTCTGTCCCCCTCCCCACCACCACCTTTGCTGGCAGCCGGGGGAGAACAATTGCCTTTTTCAATTTCCTGCTGCTGTGCTGGTTTCCAGGATTCCTCAGTGCTCAGGTTTGGAAAACATCCTTGTCCTCCCGTTATGATCCATCTCAGAGACAGCTCTTCCCCTTCTGTCCTTGCTGTTAACCACCTGCTGGACATCTTTAATAAGACTAATTAAATAACGTATTGAACATTCTGTGCTTTCTTCTGTCATTGCTGAAATCCTTCTCTAAAGAACCAATATTTTCCCCCTGATTTCCCTCTTATCTCTGACTCTGGCAAGTTGCTCCTTGCTCTAGTATACCTAGGAATATATTTTTATTTCATTATTTTAAAATTATTTTTGTCCTTGCCTATTTGTGTAATTGTACTGTTCAGAACTTGATTCTGCTAGTTGCTCATAAAAATGATATATATTTATAAATGTATGTATGTATCAAACCTTCTGACACTAGTGCTACGTCATGACAGCTCCCATGATCTGATTTTTCCCTTTAACTTTTCCAGCCTATTGTTGAGAAAGTTTATGATTTCTTGACACATCAAATAATATCTTTCCTTTTTTCCTCTTCCTTTCCTTTCTGAGCCCCCTGCACCCTCCCAGTGTCCCTCAATAATCAGCAGAGAGCTCAGAATGCAGAAGAAAATACCAACATTCATGTAAAAGGGAAATTTAATTCTAATCAGAGCTTAGTTTTTGCTCTGCTTGAGATTGTTTTTAAGGGCAGAGCAGTCTTTGTAATTGGGTAAGTATGAAGTGTGTTGCTTCTCAAATGAGTTTCAGTAATTAAATAAGAATTTCTAAAGGGCAGCTTCATGCTGCCTCACTGCAAGGAATTTTTTTTTTTTTTTTACAAAGTGTACAAGAAAATTTATCTGATAGTTTTGACCAGTTGTTGCTTAAATAAATCAGTATTATATTTATGTCTTTAAATGATAAGAGCAAATGTGAGTTTGTGCTATGAGGTTTCTGCAGTTTCTGCTGTATAAACTGGCTGCAAAGCCCAGGATAATTTCATAGGTTTGACTTGCACTATGAAGAAATACATCTTTTAAAGTTGCTTTTCGAAGTTCAAAGAAATAGGGGGAAACTTTATTGACAAGAATTTGGAAGGTAATCGTGGAATCACGGAATGGTTTGTGTTGGAAGGGACCTTAAAGCTCATCCAGTTCCACCCCCTGCCAAGGGAAGGGACACCTTCCACTGTCCCAAATTGCTCCAACCTGGCCTTGGACACCTCCAGGGATGCTCTTGAATATCCAGTGCCTGACAGTTTTAATTTATGAGTCATAATGGGGATAGCACAATTAGAAATGACTTGTTCTGATGGTGATGCCTTGACTTTGGATTGAACTGAGTCCATCAGACTTGGCTCTCTGGTGCAGCAAATAACAGTAGGAGTTTGCTGTCCTTGAGCTCAGTCCATGCACAAAACCACAGCAAAGAAACAACAACAGTGGATTTTAAATGAAATTTCTCCCATCTTGTAACTTTGATCTTACTGATGAATTCCCAAGCAAGCTGTTGTCTCCTCAGCCTCCTGAAATTCCCCTTTTCCAGGGGCTGTACCTGTGGTGCTGCCCTTCCCCTGCTGCTGCTCCAAAGGAGTGACCCACGTGTCCTCCTGGGATCTCTAAGGTTGGGATCAGAAACCTTTTTAATGAATTGAAAAGGTGGGAGAAAAATCCAAATCAGTGCCAAGCTCTCTGTGATTTGCATTTCTGATTTTGGTGTTCAGAGCACATATGGCTGAGATTATTTTAATGAAGATGTAGATGGCAAGACTTTCTCTTTCAGCAGTTCCTGCCTTCCCCAGGTAATTAGCTCCAACACAGGACCTGCTGTTATCTTTGCTGACTGGCAGTGGGCAGGAAAATCCAGCACTCAGCTGGTTGTCATGGGGATGCTGAGGGAGGTTCAAGGTGTAGGAAAGCCTCTCCTTCTCCTTCAGCCTTTTGAGGTGCTGCCTCCTCTCAGAGTTTTAGTCCTGCTGATGCAAAGTGGCAAAGCCACGAGGTATTGTTTTCCACTGCCTTGCCAAGGAAAGTGGTGAGGCCACGGTGCTGTTGGGAAAATGGTGTTTGATTCCATCACTCCCCTAAAACCTGAGATTTACAAGAAACCACCACCTGCAATCCTTGCTGCAAGGACCAGGCAAAAATCCATGGCAGAAATCCTGCTGTGTTTACTCAGTTATTTCCAGCTAAATCAGAGAGGCTGTGTCAGAAACCTCACAAGGGTCTGACCTCCATGGGTTTGCTGCCCTTTATGGCAGATTTTTGGAAGTCCCTGCAACATGTCACGCCCTGAGGAGCACCAGACTCTTGGAACCCCCAGCAGGACATTTAGCTGGAGCACTCCTCAGTTAGACAGGAATCATCAGCTGGTTCATACCTTTGTCCCTGCTAGAGGAAAGTTTTGAGATGGGAGCTGTGCTGGGGCAGATCAGAACCTGCTGGTTCCTCCACTGGCTGTGTCCTGTCGGATGTGTTGGAAGGTAAGAACAGTTAAACAGGTTTGTAAGGTGTTTCTGGCCTCTGGTGGTGCCTCACAGGCAGAAACTTCTCCCTGTAATGGAAACTCTCGGAAATGTTTTTGTTCTTGTTGCTTTGACCTCAGCCTTGTACAAAGATCAAGCTCGTGCCCTCGTGCCTTGCCCCATTATCCAGAATGCTGGGGCTGAGATTAATGTGAATTAAGCTCTTGGCTTTGTTTAATCAAGAGTGCTCTCAGAGGAAGGTTATTTCAGAGAAGTCCTAATAAGCAGTAATAATAATATGCATTTCCTGGAAAAGAGGCTGCTCTTAATGCTCCATTAGGACTTGTCTAAATATAAAGGTCCTGCCTTAGAACATTAGGTCTGTCAGGTCTCCTGTGTACTGTGCCCATCTTCCACTGCCACTTTTAAAAAGCAGCCTTACAAAGCCACAGTTCTGTTTTAAATAATGATTTGAAAAAGCAGGTGCAATGGTGGTGCTTTTAAAGAATAAACCAGAAGCCCAAATTTGCAGAACAGTCAGAGTTTTACACTTGTGTCCTAAAGCTGAGGTCGAGGGAGTCCAGCTGGGATAATCCAGCCAGGGAATTCCTTATCTCAGATTTTCTGCCTCGTAAAGAAAACTGGAAGATGATGACACCTCCCTGAATCTCCCACATAAAACAAATACATCCACCACCTTTGAAACAGTTTCCTGCCAGGAACTGTGCACAGTTGTAATTCCAGCAGGTGAAATGCATTCCAGCTTTGATGGCAAATACATCTTATCTCTAAGTACTGTCAATAGAAATTATCACTGCATTAATTATAGTGCATTTAAACGAGATGTACCACCAACATTTCCCCAAACTGCATCTTTTGAAAAATCTGTTCTAATCCGTAGAAGCCAGGTTGTAAATGAATGAAAAACAGCCCAAGAAAAGCATATATTGGTGCATGGCAATGTAAAGACTTGATTTTATTGGGTTTTAGCATCATGTTAGACTAATGCAGGGAAAACTCAGTTTTACACGGAAAAAAATCCATAATGAGAGGTACGTGATGTAGCCATAGTCACTAATTCCTGTCACTTGTTTTTTCTTTGCTTTTATCAATATTTTTAATTTTTTTTTCATTGCTTTATTGACTCTGAAATTAACAGAGCATCTTTCCTGCTCTGCCTATGCTAATTTCTTATTTTTTGCTTCTTAATTAGAAGTTTGATTGCCCTGTCACCGTAAACTTAGTGCTGGAAAGGACTGATCCATTGACATCTCCCAGATCCTGGCACTGAAGATGACAACTGTTAACAGGTACTGTACATGTTATAAAGAAAACTGGGCAAATATATATTGTTGAAATGTATTGTTTGCCTCGGTTTTTTTTAAGATATAAAAATCTATCAAGGTCAGATTTTTCTCTAAGCTCAGTAACTCCCCGGCTGATTGGCAACTCGGTGCAGGGAGAATATTCAGCTCTGTTGCTTTAGAGGCTGCAGCACGTTGAAGAAATGCCTTTCCAGATCTCTCCCAAATTAAGGCTCCAGTTCTGCTCAGCAAATCCTGTTTCAAGCCATTTGTCTGTCCATATTGTGGTGGTTACAGCGCAGGATTGCCCCACTGTCGACTTGCTAAGGCTTTGCTCTCTCTGCTTTGTAGTGGAGAAGAAAGGGAACTTTAAAATTGTTCAGGAGCATCAAAGGACGGAAATTATAAAAAGCACCTCTCTGCTGGGCTTGTACACCAGCATTATGAAAAATATCGAGGCATAATTTGCAAACATTTCCTTTGTAGACTTATAAATCCAAAAAAATACAGATGCTGCTCGAGCAGAGGGGACGACTTGCACTGCAGTTGTTCACTGTGAGATGAGGAGTAAAAAGGAATAAGTTGCTTTTGTGCCTTTGTCTCTTTTCAAACTTTCAAAACAAATATCTTTGCCTTTTAGGATTGAAATTCAGGAAGGAAAACACCCAGTCCCAACACCACAGCAGTGGTATTGGCGGTGCAGGGATTGGAGAAACAGGCCTTTGGTGCCAAGGGTACCTCCAACCCCTCCCTGTGCTTTGTGTTGTGTATTTATAGAACTCACTGGTTTTCTGTATCAAATCCCAGCTGGGAGATGGGAACACTCTGGTGCTGTTCACACGTGCCTGCAAAAGGATCAGGGCTCAGAAGTAGCCCAAACCCCCTCTGAACCTCTGAATCCATGACATTTGCAATGAACTGAGAATGATGTGCATTATTGCATTGTTTCTCATTGAGAGCTGGGTCTGAGATCACCTCATTGAAATTGGATCAGCTAAATACTTATTTTGTTTCTCTTTTTTTCTTTTTTTTTTTTTTGTCTCCCCCCATGCATTTTAGTCTCCAACCAGCCCATGTTCTTGGCTCGTTTGTGTAGGTGGGATGAGCTGCTCTCTGAAGCACCACTGACCACAGCTGGAGAGGAGGAAGATGGTTCAGCTACAGCCCAAATACTTCCAGCATAAAGAAATGAATCCCAATTAGCTGCCAGCACATGTTCTGGAGCCACCTGAGTGCGAGTTCTGTCTGGGCCTTCTGCACCCATCCAGTCCTCCTGGGCTTTCAGGTATCCACAGGTGACTTCTACTGGAGAACATCTCACCTGCGCTCCTGCACTTCATCAGAGTCTAATTAGAGTGATGGAGTTTGCTACAGTGTCTTTTTAATGAAGGTATGGCTTTGCTTCTTCAAATAAAGGGAAGTTTTACTTGCTGTGCTGAGTAGAAAGTCAGAATTAATCTCCAAGCAATAAGGCATTGCTGCACTATGTAAAATATCGTTGCAGACAGACTAAATTGTGTTTGTATTCTGCACAAGGAACAGGACTAAAGGCTTCTGTTTGGGTGAAGATCAGTCTATTTTTCTTCCTTACCATGCTGTTGAGAACTATCACTCTTCAGCTGGGCTCACTTGACTGACTTATTTCTTTTTCTTCCTAAAAGCACATGGTGAAATTAAAGATAAGAGCATAGTTACTGATTATTTCTGCTTCCTGTTTCTATCAGGAAAAGTTATTATTAAATTACCACTGGTGCAAAGGCAGCCATCTGTTTTCCCTGATTGTAACTTTGCCATGTCCACCTGGATCCTATATAATCCTGCTATTGTGATCCCGTGGGGAGATATAAATTCTGCTGCCTGGTTCACTTTGGCTCTTCCCAATCGATAAATAAACAGAAATGGGAAGAATTTTAGCACTGAAATGCTTCCCTGGAAACTCCTCTTTTTTTTTTTTTTTTTTTTTTTTTCCCAGCTGATATTTCCCTGAGCATTGATCATTGGAAAAGCACTGACAGCTCTTCAGGTGGGAAGATCCCTGTACCCACGTCGTGGATCTGAATATCTCTGAGGTCAGGATGTCATTGTAGCCTGTTGATAAAAGATGTTGTAAGATACTCATATGATTCTGTATTTATTTGAGTCCCTGTAGCCATGCTATCAGTGATATCACTGATATGCTGCTGATGCTGGGGGAGCAATCCTGCTGGAGAAATGGGATTTGCAGCAGTTCCTGCTTTATCTCTGATTTCTCAGCAGACAGCATTTTTATGGCAGCTCTGTTCAAGATTCAGGTCAACCTATTAGAAATAATAACCGTGTTTAAGACAGGGCAGATAAAACACTCCTGTGTAGTAGCAAGGTGTGACTAGATTAATTTGTTTGTGGCTGGTTCATTTGTGCATCTTTTATGAGGGTAATTACAACCTTCCACCTGAGGAACGGCGAGAAATCGTGTGGTGAGGCTGGAGGAGGGAAGGGGGGTCGGTGTCTGTGTTGTACCCTCAGCGCTGCCTTTCACTGCCACACACCCAGGGACAGGCACAGGATGTTTATTGCCCAGCAGATTGGTGGGAATGCGACCTGGTTATCACCTGGATCCATCCCTGCCTGGGATGAGGAGGGGCTGGCTGGGGGCTGAGCAAGTGTGACAGAATCAGAATGGTTTGGGTTGGAAGGGACCTTTTAAATATCATCTCATTCCACCCCTACTAGCCCAGGTTGCTCCAAGCTCTGTCCAACCTGGCCTTGGACACTTCCAGGGATGGGGCAGCCACAGCTTCTCAGGGCAACCTGTGCCAGGGCCTCCCCACCCTCACAGGGAAGAGTTTCTTCCTTATATTTTGTCTGAATCATTCCTTCTTTAGCTTAAAACCATTTTCCCTTGTCCTGTTGCCACACACCCTGACAAAAAGTCCCTCTCCAGCTCTCCTGGAGCCCCTTCAGGCCCTGCAAGGGGCTCTCAGGTCTCCCTGGATCCTTCTCTTCTCCAGGTGACCCCCCCAGCTCTCCCAGCCTGGCTCCAGAGCAGAGGGACAGAACCCCCCCATCCTCTGCTGCCAACACTGCTGGGATGAGCCCAGCACAAAGTTGATTTCTGGGCTTCCAGGACAGCTCATGTCCAGCTTTTCATCCACCAGCACCCCCAACTCCTCCTCCTTAGGGCTGCTCCCAACCCCTCCACCCCCCAGCCTGCACTGACACGGGATCATTTCGAGACTCAAGGACAAACGAACGTTTATATTGAATTTGTGCACTGTGAACAAGCTTTTTTTTTCCAGTATAAGCATTCTTTTCCCAGATGTGTGTGGGATGTGTGTGATTTACAGCGAGGGGACTGAAAAGGGGAGTTGGTGCAGATCATTGTACAGGCATCAGAATAACATTCTCTGTGCAGCCCATCCTGCATGAAAGTGCAACATACACACACAAAAATTAAATGTATTGCTACACATAATCTTTATTCCTCATTGATCTCCCTTTGCATGGGTGTGTTTTAGCTATTTAAGTAACCTCCTGCCTCAGCTGGCACATTTTTTTTTGTGCTCTTTAGCAGCTCATTGCATCAGAGGCAGCAGGTAAAGCATTTCAGCCTCTCATCCGGATATTTTTTGATTGCTGAAGATTGCAAGTTCTCTTTTTGCTAATCGAGTTGGCAATTACACAGGCACTGAAGGGAGACACGAGCCAAAGCTCCTGGCCTGGCTTTGAGGGGGCAAGACTGAAGCTCTTGAGAGTGTCCCTTATTTCTGGCCTAACAGGGCAGTGGGAAATGACACCCCCTGGGCTGGTCTGAGATAAGAACCTGAAATGAAACCAAAGACAGGTGGGGAGTGGGAGTGGTTGGTGATGAACAGAATAGCAAAGCCCCTAAGACCCATTTCTCACATCCTTAGACAACTTTTACCAACTGATCTTCATAAAAGATAACTTTTTGCCCTTTTTTTTTTCCTCAGTGACCGTCACTAGACCCACCCAGGACTTAAGTACCTTAAGAAGGTGAGCTTTCATAGAACACGTGTATCTATTAGGTTTGATAAGAATTTATGTGGTTTTTTTCTGTAACGTTGGCTCAGGATTGGCTGATTCATTGAAACTCAGCGTGGTTTAGTCCTGGGAGCCGTGGTGGAAAAGCTGTCTGGAACAGCAGTCTGGAAAATGCCAGCCTTGAGCTGTGCTTCGATCCTCCAAAGCCTCTGCAACCCAAACCAGGGGAGGAAACAACTTATCCAAGAGATTTTTGGTGAGAACTGGAGGTGACATGCTGTATTTCCACCTGCATATAATATCCTGGGTGCTACTAAATTACTGATAATTGAGTGCAGAGTTGGGGGGATTATTTACGACTTGGTCCTGTCAGAGTGACAAAAAAGCAGCCTTGAGGTGCTGCTGGCTCTGCTCACCTCCCCACTTCCAATCTATCCTCAAGGCTATTGCTCCTGTCTGCTGTCACAGACCTACCTCAGCATTTCCATCCCATTACCTTCAGCCAGGAGCATTCCCTTAATTCCTGCCTTGTTTAGTTCTGGACTATAAATAACACCAACGGCTCCGAAAACTGAGCCTTGCCCTGGAGGCTCCTCCAGACCTGCAGTTTTCATTGGTTTGACAACCTTTACAGACTAACATCTCATAGATAATAACCCTAATGCTGGTTGGAAGTCTGTAATTATGGCCCACTCTGAGCTGGGGCACAGCAGATGAGGAATAATGTGGAGCACTTCACTGGAGGAAGCGCACTGAGAGTGTTTGTCAGGCCATTTTCTCTGTATGATTCTTATCCTGGCTTCCTCTCTCCCCAATTCCCCAGCCAGTATGATGGGAAAATAAATACAGATATTTATGCCCATTTCTGGGAATGCACTTCTCAGCACATACAGCACCCAGGAGGGCTGTGAGGAATAAATGAGTGATCTATGGTGGGGATTGTGCCAGGCAGGATGCATGTCTGTTTGACTGCTCCCGAGGAGCTAAATATTTCAGACGAGGAGGGTTTATGATGCTGTGAATGTCACTGATATGTCAAAGGGACAATAAGCTTACTGAGCTTTCAGGGGTTTATTCTGCAGCCTCCTGCTGGGGAGATGTGTGGAGGGACTGTGGGTCCTGCAGTCCCACAGACCCTCCCCACAAGTCAGGAACCCAAAATCAGGGCATGTAAATTCATGGAGTAGCAACATCAAAAGCAGGGTGGGCAGCAGGGGAGGAGGGGATTCTGCCCCCTCAGGTGAGACCCCCCCAGCAGAGCTGCCTCCAGCACTGGAAGGACATGGAACTGCTGGAACGAGTCCAGAGGAGGCACCAGGATGATCAGAGGGCTGGAGCAGCTCTGCTGGGAGGAAATTATGGGAGAATTGGGATTGTTCAGCCTGGAGAGGAGAAGCTTTGGGGTGACCTTATTGTGTCCTGAAGGAGCTACAAGAAAGATGGAGAGAGGCTATTTCCAAGGGCCTGGAGTGGCAGGACAAGGGGGAATGGCTTCAAACTGACAGAGAGGAGGGTTAAGTGGGATATTCGCTAAAAATCCTTCCCTGTGAGGGTGTGAGGTCCTGGCACAGGTCCCATCCCTGGAAGTGTCCAAGGCCAGGTGGGACAGGCCTTGGAGCAACCTGTGCTAGTGAAAGGTGTTCCTGCCCATGGCAGGGGTTTGGAACGAGATGATCTTTAAGGTCCTTTTTATGATTCTGTGAATATCCTGAGCTCGAAGGGACCCACAAGGATCAACTCCTGGCCCTGCAGAGGACAACCCCAAGAATCCCACCGTGCACCTGAGATCGCTGTCCAAACACACTCCCTAAATTCTCCCTCTCTGCTGATGTAAGAGGAGCAGGGCCAGTTTCCTGGAGCCGAGGATCTGATCCTGTAATTAGGCAACACTTCCCTGCTCCGACAGCTGCTGGTGTGGAGACAACTCACTGATGTCGTGGCTGGGATGTGCAAACGAGGACGAGCCTGTGTGTTGTGCTCATTAAAGGAGGCACCAGAACTCTCATGAGGCCACCATCTGCCACCTTGTTTGATGGGTTTGATCACGATTCAGTGAATGGCTCCACTGAAAGTCCGTGATTAATCTCCAGGATGCGATTCCCTTCCCGGGGATGGAGGGTGGCAGAATTTAGCTCGTTAAATCAAACTGTGTGAATGTGCAAAATTCTCTTCAAAAGGCATCGGGATTCAGAAGAGCAGCTCGGTACAAAAAATGGGGAAATGAGCTGGGGCTCTTTGTGCTGCCTGTTTACAAACACAAGCTCCCTGATAAAAGCTGGGAATATCTCCTGTAAATGAGAGGTGACTAAAACAGCCCCGTGGTGGTGCCTAAAGGGGCTGGTGGAAGGCACACCGAGTCTGAAGGCAGTTTTAATGGGTGGCACCGGTTTCACAAGCTGTTAGGAAGCTTTTCTTTGTAGATGGTAGAAGAAATATTCCATTGACAAGTGTTTTGAAGTATTTCCTGTACACTGACTCGGCTCAATTTGTCTATAATGAGTAAAATAAAATTTAGGGATCATTTAAGGGTTATTAATGGCCCTGATTTATTAATTATGCAGCAAACTTTAATTTTCTCTTCCTAAAAAAGCCAGTTCAATTAGAGCCCTTGGAGCTGATAATTGTGTGTTGGAATAGTTTTTCAAATAACAAAGCATTAAGTCTCGTTACGGGTCCATTTGACTTTTTATGGAGATAATTTGACCATAACTGGTGCTGACAGGGAATTTAAATAGTCTAAAGCCAGCCTGGCAACAAACATAGAATCATAATGTGTGCAGCCTACAGCCCATGAAATTGTCCTCCAGTCAGGGAGGCTGCACAGGATACTTGTCACAAAGATTTGGAAACATATTCCCGCTTGTTTTTCCTGGCCATCCTTCAAATCTGCATCAGAGGTCTATGTAACAATTTGAAAATATGTAGATTTATTTACTATATTCAAAGAAATCTGTCCACAGGGCTATTGATTTATATATTCCCCCCCCCATCTCTACTCACTTTCACCAGTGACTTTCAATCCTATAAAGAAAACTGTTTACACAGAGATTTACTTTGCAGCACCCTATCCATGAATACAAAATAAAGTTCTGAAACAAGAGGTTTTTTTCAGTGCTGTAACTCTTGCATTTCGCACTGCACAGGGAAATGAATCCACCCAGCACTTGTAAGGTGTATTTCCTGTGGATGGAATTTATTTGCAGGGCTGTGCCACTCAACATTTGAGAAGTGGCTGGAACGATGAGGTCGTGCACAACAGAGGCAGCTTCAGTGTGGAATTTTTCAGCCCATTTTGATGTTTAGGAGGAACGTGGAGTAAACTGTGCTCCCCATGGAAGCTTTGCAATCCCTGGGAGGTGGCTGATGGCGGGGTGGGATGCTCAGGCTGGAGCTGGATCCCTGTGATCAAGGGGAATCAGGATCTCCCAATAAGTGAGGCGAGTGAAAGTATGGAAAATACAGGCAGAGTGCAAGGAAATCAGCCCACTTTATTTCCTGTTCCCTGATGGGACAAGTGCCAAGGAATCAGATTTTACTTGTGGCTTTAATTTTTGTTGTGGTTTGGTTTGGTTTTAGCAAAGGCAAAAATGGAGCAAAGCTTCAAACTCCAGCTCTGAGCTATTGGGGGAAGCCCACGGAGCCCTCGGAGTGTCCAACCAGGCACCTCAAGGAAAATGATCTCCCACCCCCATGAGGAGGGGAAGGAGATCGATCCTCCAGGTCCAGGATTACAAGTGATGGTCCAGAAGAAGCTTCCAGACTTCTCTCTGTGTCCAGACACCTGAAGTTATTTTCCTGAGAATGTTCTTTTTGGAGTGCTGGCTCCCAGCCCCTTCTCCCTGCAGCTGTCCCAGCCTCTCTGTGCAATATCTTAGGAACAACTTTTCCCTCTTTTAGCCAGCAGAAATATGAAATATAAATAAAAAGCAGCTGTGGGTATGGGAGTTATTCTGACTTCTAAAAACAACACTTTTAAGAAGTGCTCTGGTAGAAATAAATACTACAGATGTCTCAGGGGGAAGATGGGCTTTCTTCCTCTCTTTTTTTTCTTCCAGGAAAAGGATGACAACTGATATATTTATATAGAGGAGAGTCTGCCCCTTTTATTTGAAGACTGCAAGAAATTATTCAAGCTTCAAGCAACCCTTTGCTTCGTATTTTTAGGAAGAAAAAATCAGCAAATTGGAAATCTTCTTGCCTTTCACAGGAAGGATGTTGCAAAAAAAAAAGGAAGAAAAAAGGCTGATGAGGATGAAGATATGAAGAAAAGAGACTTGTTTTCTTGAGGAAGAACCTCTTAATTTTGGAGATAAACAGTTATTTTACTTGTAAGTAACTTATACAAGGTGGGTTTATGCAGTTTGGAGCTTTACCTATGTCAAAATTGGATAAAGAGCCAAGAAAAGAGGATATTTCAGACCAAATTTTTTTTTTTTTTGAGGATGGTGGAAGACAAGCTGTTATGTTTTATTTTAACATTGAAATTGCCTCCAATTTGAGCCATTTGACTTTTAAACTAAGAGAAATTGCATTTTAAGTAAATTCAGGGGCTTTCTTTCTCAAGCTTGCTCTCTTCATCCTTCAGTTAGGAGCTGAACCATCGTGTGGTGGGCAAAGAAGAAATGGAATTTCCCAACAACATCATCTGCATCATAAAAATGAGGTAAGATTGAATTGTGTGGCACGTGGGGTTAATTCTGTGTGGGATAGAGTATTTGTTAGAGACTGAGCAGCAGATAAAAAGAACACACTGAAACCCATTTTTAATATACTTTAAACCTAGAATCCAATTTCAGAGAATTTCCCCCCAGATTTCACTCTGTAAAGGTTAGAAATCACATCTGCATTGGGCCCAGGTTTCATCATTGTGATAGGAAAAGAGAAAATGGCTAAGTAGGTGCATTTTTTTTCCCAAGGAATTGCCATTTTTCCCCCTTTTCCCAACCATGGCAGCCAGCATGGAGAGGTGTGAGCCCCTTCTCCCACATCCCAGCCCAAGGGGGGCCTTGGCAGAGAGTCCCTTCTCCCAGTTTTAGAGGAAATGTTTTAAAAAGAGAAATAGATGAAGTTGTTCCACTTTTGGTACATTTTTTTTCCTACCAGCACGTGGAAAGGAAACTGCCTTTTGGGAGTTCTTGTAAATATTTTACTGGAAAGTGGCCTCATGAGGGAGTCTCTCCTTTGTTAAAGCCAGATTGCTCAGAATCAGTGCTTTCAGTGAAAATTGTTTTGGGGTCACATCAACATGTCCCAGTTTCCAGTTCTGCAGTGATGGGGAAGCATTTCTTAGAGTCTGTTCCTTTTTGGAGGCATTTATGGTAATGCAGAAACCTCTCCACCAGTTATTAATTTTTATATAATTAAAATTTCATTTTAAAAAAAAAATATGATTGGAAGCCTCGTTATGTAAGTTGAATTTCTGGCTCACTTGCTAAACATCTTGTATTTGTGTGATTAGGTGGTGCTCACATGTAATTTGTAAATGGAATTTACCTGATCTGAGGCTCTCCAAAAATCATGAAGAAATGGGGGCTAGTGGAAAGTGTCCCTGCCCATGGCAGGGGGGTGGAATTAGACAATCTTTAGGGTCCCCTCCAACCCAAACCATTCCATGACTCTACTCCTCAGCTGGCAGCAATAAACCCTTTATTCCTCATTCCTCCCTCAAGGTTCAGCTCCAGATTTACACACACACCCCCCTATATCAATATTTCTAAATAAATACAGAAACTGTGTGTGTATGAACAATCTACCCCCCCAATGCTTTCCAAATCTCCCAGTTCTACAGCCCAGGAAGGAGCAGCAACGAGCCACATCTCAGTGCAGACCAGGGCAGGCAAAGAGTGGGAATTGTTGTGGATCAACCCACACGGACTCCTCCTGTGAGCCCGACCTCGAGGGAGCCACTTGAATCCAGTTTGTTCCACTCAGGGAGGCTGTGAGGGATGTGGCTGCTGGGCAGGCACAGATTTATTTCAGCTGACAGTTTTACATATGATTTCCCAGGCTTTTTTTCTTCCTGGTAAGGGCACAGACTGACTGACTCCCAGCTGACTTGGTGGTCTCGTCGTTTCAAATGACATCCAAATATTCCAGCCACACATGCTACCTAGCACTCGAGTTTTTCCTGGTACAGATTGTTTTCGCAAAACCAAGTGGTAATTAACACTATTAATTATCTTCAAGAGGCTGGCCCAGTTTCCCAGCACTTACTGTGCTCATCTCATTTGGGGAGAATCCCACCACAGCAGGCAGGTTTGGCTTTTTAACTGAAGTGGAACTGGGTTTAGGAAAGAAAGGGAACTCTTTATTTCCCCTAAAAGATAGCAAGGAGAAAAAAAAATAATAAAGAAAACAACCAATCAAACATGTTTTTACCCTGTACTGAACACTTTTTGCCTTTATTATCTGCCTGGTAGAGCAACGTTATAAAGACTGGATGAGAAAAGGGAACTCATAGAGGCACAATTCCATTGGGTTTCTCAGTAAACCTGGGTTTGGAAGGTGTGTTGAGGTCACTGAATGTTGGAGCCCTGGAGGAGAACGATGGCACGAGGAAGTTTGACTTTGTGCTTCTCCCTGAGAAATGATTTTGGGAAAGGCCAGTGGGGTGTTCTGGGAAAATCTGGGCCCTCCTGAGCTGCTGGAAGATAAGGAGCCCTTCATTATATTCTCATTACTCCAGCTCTCAGCACAGAAAGGCAAAAAAAAAAAAAAAAATAAAGGTCACTAGCTTTTACCATCTGTGCTAAAATGAGTCGAAGGTAATAGAGAACTCCAAGATTTATTGCTTAGCCACTGATTTGAGGCTTCATGGAAGTGGTAAGACTTTTAATCTGACCTCAACAGTTCCTTACTTTGTAAAGAGGTGTTCCAGATCCCCCTGAATCTGATGGAAACATCAGAGCTTCTTTCATCAGCCACTGGATCAGGCTTTATAGGTTAACTGAAAAAAAAAATGAGTCTGGAATACTGACTTGTGGATGTGGGAAACTCCTCCTTTCCCTGTCCAACACTGAGTCTGCGAGTGCCTGGTGCTTAACTGCTCATTAAATAGCAAATTTCTGATGAAACAGAACAAAGTTGGGAATGTTTTTCAAGCAAACACGGTGCTGAAAAAGGAGGCTGGAAGAATGCAGTGACTTCTGTATCCTGTCTGTCCCAAGCACAACATTCTGCTTTCTCTGTTCCTACCGAACAAGCAAAGTCCCAAGAATTTATCAGCAGTATCAGTCTCGTTAAAACAGGTATGTGTTATCTGGGTGTTATCTTTGTTCAGAGACACCTTTTCACTGTTCCACTCAAGCTGGCACTTGGCAAGGTCTGTCCAGCTGCTTAATCTGACTCATTAAAGCAGCTGACTCGTGCATTCATTAGTGCCTCTGCTTCCTGATGAGGCTTTCTGATGGCTTTGCAGTTTTCTTTGCAGCTCCCGCTCCTCAGAAATCCTCCTCCCAAAGCCTGGCAGTAACACCCTGAGGATGGGGAGAGGGGTGTGTGGCACACACAGCCCTGCACGTGGAGCATTCAGGTGGGTGACAGATAATTACAGATGCCACTGTCAGCTCTTTGGAGGTCAGAATTGGGAGCCTTGCCCTGAGACACCTTCGCTTTGGGTGAGATGGATCTCAAAGGGCAAGGAAGGAAATGAGGTGAAAGGACCTGATTGTGTTGGACACTGCGGCTGAGTCAGCAAGGCCAAATGTGCAATCTTGAAATTAAATGCTTTGCAGCTGATTTAATCATCATATGAGCTTTCAATTTTTTTTTTAAGCAGGTGCCTGTTTTCGTCTGGCCAAGGGTTGTTATTGCTCAGTGAGGGTTTCATCAGCAGCATCTCTCTCTCTTTTCACGTCTCTCTGCTTTTCTATGGGAGGCCAGGTGTAAATACTGGGGGATTTTAAAACACACAATTCCAGCCTTTCAGAATTTCCTCACTATTTTAGCTTTAACTCCCCAAAACTCACCCTCCTCAAGCAAAATAAAAATAAGTCTGGCACTTCTGTGTTACCGTGAATTGCTCAAAATGAGAGAAATGAGGGATAAAGCCACTCAAACCATGGGGACAGTGCAATTTGAAAAGCCAAACTTGCATGAAGGGTGAATATGTGTGAACATCCCCATTTCCAAACTAAATAAGCACAGTGTTTCAGTTCTAAAGGGACTTGAGCTCTCAGTGACCACCACACGGGGAAGAAAGAGCTGGATTGTTGCTACAAACAAATCCCTGTCATGTCAGTCCAGGTTTTATTTTAATGTTTTGTGGCCACAGACCTGCCCCCAGCCCACTGATTAGTGAGGTTTTTGCTGCACTGGCTGTGCCACAGACATGGGCACTGTGAGCTGATTTGCTGTCTGAGGCTTTGAACCATCACTCATTAAAGCCACTCTGCTGCCTCTTGGACCAGGGTAGCAGTAAAACTGTATCAGATCCTTTTTTGCTGCTAAATTTAACAATTCCCAGTCAAAACTTCTCTTATTTAAGTGTGTGTTTAAATTGCTTTTTCGTATCTGAAATTAACTATTAAGCCCTGGTAACATATTAATTTTTTTTTTTTAATTTAATGTACCTTTTAATTAACTGAACCAGAAAGCCAGTTTACATCTGGAAAATTCTAATCCTTTAAATCACTGCGAGTTTCATCTTAAACTCACAGGAATCCGTAGATAAATCCTGCGACTTTCCCAAGAGCCACACACCTGCAATTAGAGCTGCAAGGTGAGATCCCAGAGCTGGGACAAAAAGTTATTTTGATTTTTTTTTTTATTTTTTGCTGGCTGCTTTCCCCCTCTGCTCACAGGGCAGTGACAAGCAGGGCTCAGTGAGTGTTGTATGGCTTTGATTCGATTTTATTGTTCTCTGCAGTGATAACAAGCACTTGGGAATTAAATCAGTCTTTGCCTGCTGGATTCACGGCTTGTCAAATGCACTTTTTTGCTTAAATGGCTGTAGCAATTTTGATCTGTGCAGCTCAGCCACGTCCCGAGGAGTGAACGCTCATTGTCCTGTGAAAACATCCCAGTGGATGGAATTCTGAGGGAAGTTTATTCCTCCTCAGGCCTCTTTCCCAAAGAAAGGAGTGCAGCCTTCCTGCCTACACTGCTGCAGAGAGATGCTATCAGGTGTCACAGTAACAGCCCAGTGAATGTCAATTGATTCATGAACTAGTCTGACTTCAGCAGGAGGGGTTTGTGCAGATGACAAGAAAGAATCTTGCCCAGGACAGGAGGAATCCCTGAAGCTCAGCTGTGTCCATGTAAATAAATGGCTGCAGGCTAGACCTGCTCAGCCATGCAGGAGTTCACTGAACAATTTTAATGCTCTTCTTTCAGTAGAGGGTAATTTGATTATTTTTTTGAGTCCATAATGGCAGGATAGACGATGTAATAAATGAAAACCCAGTCCAGTCTCCCCAGTTGAGGAGGGGATTAACTTGCCCCTGTGTAAAAGTTGTGCCTGACACTGGGAGGGTTTTAGAAGCAGCAGCACATGCACGGAGGGAAATCTCTCCCTTTGGATGTTTCAGGATCTCCAGCTGATTTTTAGTGCAAAGGTTTAAGTGGGGAAGAAAAAATATCACCACCAGGTACGAAAGCACCATCAAGGTACATTCCCAGGGATTTCTCCCCTGAGATGGATGAGGTTTGCTTTTGGTGCCCAAAAAGCAGCTGGCTCTGGCTGAGGATTTCCCAGGAACAGGGCCATCCCCAAAAAAGGGCTTTTTCTCCTCCATCCAGTCCATCTGCTCTCCTGTTCTGTAGGAATTGTGTTCCCTGGGATCTTAACTCATCCATGGTGAATGGTGAACATGGTGGTGGTTTTAGATTGACTTCATGATCTTTCCAGCCTTAATGATTCCATGATTCTACCCCCTCAGATTTGCCAGACCTGGCCCAGGGTGAGGCAGAGATGGGACAGCGTGGTCCTCAGGACTGAACAAGCCTAACTGGGAGAAAAGTTTCCAAAAATCTAAGCCTTTCAGCAGAACTGGAAGCAGAAAATCCAGTGTTATTCATGGAGAATGACAGTGCTTGATGTCTGCCTCTCTTATTTTTTTTTTCTCCTCTTCCCACAGCCTAATTTTCACAGTGCACCTCACCAAATGTCTCCCTGGTTTTGATGTGGAATCCACTCCTGTTCTGTAGCCTTGAAAGCTGCATTTGATGAGAAGATCCCGTTCCCCAAAGAAATTCACGATCCCGAACAAAAAAGCGAAGCAACTCTGAGCCAGAGAAGGCAAGATAAAAAGAAGAAAGCAGCAAGCAAAGCTGGGAGAAAAACAAACCTCCTGGTGCAGAGGAAGGTATAAAGAATGCCTGAGCCAGGGAAATTGCCTTTGCTGGGTGCCATCAGTTTTCCCACTGTTGCTCCCTCTTTTCTCAGGGGGAAACATTTTCAGCCTTTCCTTGGGATCTCACAGGTCTGAACGAGGATCCTGGAGCTTGTCCTGGGCTTTTCATTAAAGGAACTGCAATCAGTGAGGTCACTTTTAGAGGTTTGTTTTTTTTTTGTCTGGTTTGAATCATTTCTCTGCCTGCTGAGGTTTCCAGGCATTTGGATGTTCTTGGGGTGTTTTAAGACCAAGAGTGATCAAACCCTCATCTGATTGACACCAAAGAGTTTGAGTCCAGTGATTTGTCAGTTATTTACCCTCTTCCAAATTTAAGGTTTTCTCTGAGTTTCCTGTTCTAACCCTAACAAAGAAATGCAGGTGTGAGCCCTGAGAAGAACCTGGGGTTTGCAGGGATTTTCTTCCTCCACGTGTTCCGTCCCCAGGGTTTAATACTCATTAATTCAGATTAAGGAAGTGCTGACCCCCACCTTGATCTCCCACTTGTACCAGTGCTTGTACATGCTTTTGTATCATAAAGCCATATGCAAATGGCAATTAGCAGCTGAGCTGGGTGCTTGATTGGATTAGGTGGTGTCAAAACATTAATCATGGCAATCACAGCTCTTCTGCTCCTGGACTGAAAAAAAAAAAAAAAAAAGGAAAAAATATATTGTATGTCCTTGGATATAAAAAAAAAAAAGCCAATATTTTGGCACTGGTTTACTCCAATTTTTTTTTTTGCATCTGAAGGGCAAGAAATCTCTGTAGACAACCTCATTTCCTATATTTCCCAGCTTAATACCTGATGTGGATGAATTTGGGGAGGGTAATTGGTGATTTAAGTGCTTGGCTAAACTGACAGAATGTTTTAAGAGGTACTTTCTCTAAAAACTCCAGCTCTAATTCTTTCTCCTCCGGGAACTTTGCTTTTCATTAAGGAGCAAGGGCAGAACTGGAGGAAGAAAACAAGGAGCTGATTTCCAACCTCAGATGCAGCTTTTGCTCAGGAAATGCTGCTCTCTGCAGTACATGGGGGGGTGTTTGTCTTCTCATTTCTACTGGAAAATATTTTGTCACTAGAAAATGGGCTTTATTCAAACCAATTTCCATATCTCACTGACATGATGTTACTATATTGGCTCATCCTCAAGTTTAAGTCAATCTGCAAAATATCCTGTTGTGGAATAATTTGCATGTGTAATTTTCCAGAGCAAATCCTGCAAAGATTTGAGTCACAGTGAATTCAGTAGGACTGTTCAGGTTTACATATGCTTTTCAAATTAAATCTGAAGTGCAGATTTAAACCTGTTGTTTACAAGGTCAAAACCTGTTTGTTTTTTTTTTTTTTTTTTGCCAGTATCACGGAAAGCTCAAAGTAAACAAAATCTCCTCCTACAAGAACACAGTTGCAGGGTAACAGGATAATGGGTAATACCGAATGTGTGTTGATTAATTCAGAGCCATTTCAGCACTTAAGGCCATGGATATGAGTCCCAGAATCGTGGAATGGTTTGGGTTGGAAGGGACCTTAAGAGACCATCCAGTTCCACCCCCTGCCAAGGTCAGGGACACCTCCCACAAGACCAGGTTGCTCCAAACCCTGTCCAACCTGGCCTTGGACACTTCCAGAGATGGGGAGTCAGTGGTTTAACATAAATAAAGCAATCTGGGGAGAGTTAAGTAATGAAGCCAAAGAACTGAAGAATAGAACTTTAATTTTTCATTTTTTTTCCCAGAACTGTATCTCACCTCTCCTGTGACTGTTCTCTCTGATAATTTTTTGCAGGTCTGCTGTATTTTTGCCTTAATGACTTTAGGACCTCAATTACACGCAATCCTACATGCTTGATGCTTCCTAAGTGGTGAAAAATTATCCCTGTTCTGAGCAACTCTGAGTTAGATAATTCAAAAAATCAAGCAGCACAGCCAAACGAAACAAGCAGCTCTCACCCTGGGTGTGAGGGCAGGTCTGGAGATGATGGTGTGGCAAAGATCACTAGAGGGTGGGAGCAGAGAGGTTTTTTGGGAGGGTCAGAATGGGTGAAGAGGCAGAGATGGTTGTTCTGGAAGGTGACAGAAAGATGGATCTGCCAGGGCCACGGGAGCTGAGGGACTTTCCCTTTTGACTGCCCGCTGCAAATTGCAGAACATTTTCTTCTTCATATCACTTAAACTTAATTTCAAACCCGAGGAGTTTCAAGCAGAGGGCAATTTTTAAAAATTGATCTGCTGGAGCGATGCCCTTTCTTGCCTGGCAGGAGTGGAGAGCAGTTGCTGCTCACCTGCCCCAGATGGGAGCTCTGCAGGTCTCAGGTGCAAATTGGGGGCAGCTTTGCCTTGACCTGGGACTTAGGCTGGACTATTTCTGCCCTCAGGGCTTGAAATGAAATCTTTATACTCCCGAACAAAGAAGATCCCCACCCTCCCACCAGAGGTGCAGTCTGAGGTGATGGCAATACCACTGGCCTTAAAACAGTGTCTGCAGAAAAGCTCAATTTCAGAAGTTTCTAAAACATTATTTATGGCATTCTCTTCCTTTTAAGCTTGAGCAAGCTCAAATTTAAAACGAGCAGAGTGACAATGAGTGTTTGTAAAAGGTCCACAAGTACTGTTTTTTGGTGCAGACACAGCACTCACAGGCTGGGTGAGACATTATCGAGGCACAACTTGCCTTTCGACACCTCCTGGAAGTGACAATACCCTCATCTCAGACTCATCCAGATTAAAAGCCTCCTAGGTGTTCTATCATGTATTTCCAGTGCTTTTAACGTCACAATATTTCTCTGGTTTAGACTGGATTGCTTTCAGGCTGAAGCTGTTTTGTTCCGGGCTGTGTTCAGCTGCTGAGAGGCCGAGGAATGGGTTTGGATTCCTTGTTTTAATCTTTATTTTCCAAGGCAAACAAGCCAAACAGTGGCGAGGTGTGACTCTGTTTTCCAAGGAGTCCTCCACGTTAATCCTTTCAGGGGTTTTGGGGAACAGGTGATGTGTTAGGGATGGATACAGCAGAGCAGTCAGTGAGAGCCATTAGCAGAAGAAAGTTAAACATTTTAAGTCATGTTTGGTATTCCCAGTGCCTAAATCCAGCTTACTTTTCCTTAGGCTTTAGCAGAGCCCTGCGTGGGCCCGAGCTCTTCTCCCACAGGACCAGTGAGCTCCTTCCTGATTGATCTCACCAGAAGCTGTTTTGGAAAACTTGAATTAAAGATATATTTATCTCTGAGGCTTAATGTGTGTGGGCACCGATCCAAAGCCCATTAAAGTAAATGGGAAAAGTCCCATTGGTTTTATGCCTTTTCAGATGATGCCTCCAGGACAGCGCAGGTGATAAACAGCGTGATGGGTTTGGTGAGGGATCCTCAAAAGAGCTGGGGAGATGCTTTTAAAATCCCTGCCTTCAGCTCCCTGAGGTGATTGACGTTCATGCTCCGGGTTGAGACATTAGAGATATCCTGTTTCTTTGTATCCTGCTTGTCCAGCCATAAATAAGATCCCCATAAAAGCAAATAAATATGCTGTGGCAGTTCTTTGAATGGAGGAAAAGGGTGTGTGGGTGTTGGTGATCCTTTTGAAGTGGCATTTCTAAAGGAAAGTTTGACTTGGGCTTCTGAGGATCAGGGAAAAAAATTTTATTCTTGAAGTGTCACTTAAGGTCAGATTCCTACCAGCACATTTAGTCATTTTGACTTAAAAACTGTGGATGGGGGCACAACACAATTGAAAATCCAGGCTGAGCTTTGCCAGGAGAGGCTACAGAGGATTTCTCAATAATTAAAATAATGTACAGGTTTGGAATTGTGTGTGTGAGTGATACAACATTTGTGTGTATAACATTTGCTGCTGAAAGCAGGGAAACCAGACAATCGCGTTTCTCAGGAGGAAAGAAACACTCTCTTAGTTGTAAAACAATTTTCACCGTGTCCTTGAGGGGGGCATTTAAAGGAATGTGTTACCTTAAGCCAAATGATACCTGGAAGAAAGCCATAGATAGGAGTTTTAACTTTTAATTTGACATGGATTTTTTTTTTTTTTTCCTGTGGTTAGCTGTGCCATCCATTCCGTTTACTTTGGGATTCTGATTTCCACACGGCCCTGCTCCAGGTCAGAGATAACACTCCCAGGAGATGGAGCCAAGTTCCCTCCGTGAGGAAAGACAGGGAGCAATGAAACTTCAGAAAAGTCAGATCTGTTTTATCGAACTTTCTCAGGCAAGAGTAGGAATTTGAAGATAAATCACTTCCCTGGGTTCAGTCATTTAATTGGTTTCAATCATCTGGAGGGGGGAAAGTGCAATAAGCTGTGTGATAACGACAAGTGCTTTAATGGCAAGCTCTGCTTTCACTATTCTTGGGATGGCCCTGGCTGGGGGACAGGGCTCTGTCCCTGTGGTGGTCCTGGATCTCCAGCAGCCTCTTCATCCTTTTTGGTGCTTCTGCAGTTCTTGAAATGGGGCAGTGAGGGTTTGAGGGACAAGCACTAAAACCAGCTTTGAGATGATGGCATTTCCTGATCTGCTGTTGTCTGTCCTGTGTGAGGGGTTTCCTGCTACTGACATAAATTGCAGGAGATTATTATTATTATTATTATTATTATTATTATTATTATTAAGTGTTTTTCGCGTGGTAACAACCACAAATCAGTGTAGGAAATGACTCTAAAAGAAGGGGCACAGCTTCTTCTCCCGGGCAAAAGGGACAGGAGGAGAGGAAATGGCCTCAAGCGGTGCCAGGAGAGGGTCAGGTTGGACATCAGGAGGAATTTCTCCCTGGAAAGGGCTGTCAGGCATTGCAAGAGGCTGCCCAGGGAGGTGGTGGAGTCTCCATCCCCGGAGGTAATACTTTTTAAATGTGTGCAACCTGCGTGGAAAAGAGGGATTCATGTTTTAGCAGCAGGAGTATTTGCATCTCGAAACTTAGAAAGGCATTAAGCCAGTTTTAATTATTTTTAGCATTCTAATGTGATCTTAACAGGTCCAGTCAATGATTTGCACTTGGAATAAAAAGTGTTCAGCATACTGGATGCTGCTTGGAACCACTGTTTCCTGCCTTTCCAGACTCTCAGAAAAAATTACCAAGGGACAAACCTGGCTTTTCTGGTGTGTTCACAGAGCAGAGGTTTATGATGCAAGCCTGGTCACTCGGGCAGGAGATTTGTAGCTGTTATGATTTGCTTCCCTCGTTATTAGGAATACTTAAACAGCCAAGTTGCATTAAACAGCATCTCTGTGCCTGCTGCCAGGTGTCCTGCAGGCAGGCCCTGGCACAAAACTCTCTGCTCAGGCTGCCTGTTGCTACGAGATGGTCTGAGCAGAGCAGTGACTGCAGGTGGCCAGCACACTGAATGGATTTCATCTCCAAAAGTTGGGAAAATGGCAGTCAGAAGAACAAAGTAAGATAAGTAGGGGACTGACTGAAGAGAGGGGGGAAATAGGCTGCAATCAACTGAACCACTGATGGAGTGGCACAAAGCAGCTCAGCTGTACTGCTGGTGACATCAGTGGGGGTGCTCTGGAACTGCACTTGGATTTGTATTCACACACACACAAATTGGAATCAAACAGTCGAAGGTTTCAAAATCCGAGCGTTCTCAAAACAACAGCCAAACACACAAGTGGCTTTAAAAAATCACCTTTGTGTGCTGCCAACACTGACAGCACAGGCAGGATGTGGAGCTGTGGGAGCCAGAGGAGTCCTGAGGAGGCACCAGGATGATCAGAGGGATGGAGCAGCTCTGCTGGGAGGAAAGGCTGGGAGAGTTGGGATTGTTCAGCCTGGAGATGAGAAGGTTTCAGGGTGATCTAATGGCAGCCTGTCAGTACCTGAAGGGTACAAGGATGGAGAGAGAGACTCTTTACAAGGGCCTGGAGTGACAGGACAGGAGGGAATGGCTTCAAACTGACAGAAAGGAGGTTTAGATGGGATATTAGGAAAAAATTCTTCCCTGTGAGGGTGGTGAGGCCCTGGCAAAGGTTGCTCAGAGAAGCTGTGGCTGCCCCTGGATCGCTGGAAGTGTCCAAGGCCAGGTTGGACGGGGTTTGGAGCAGCTGGGATAGTGGAAGGTGTCCCTGCCCATGGCAGGGGGTTGGAACTCAATGATCTTTAAGGTCCCTTCCAACCCAAACCATTCTCTGATTCTGTGAAAATTTCAGCTCCTGGTATCAATTTATTAGAGAACCAAAGATCTCACTGATACACCAAATTTCTTCTTTTTTCATGTGTTGCCTTTGAAATGAATTTTATTCGGTATTACCCTGTGAAGAAACTCCACAGGTGAACAGCCAGATTTGCCACGTTATGCTGAGCTGTGGTTTAAGTTTTCTGAGCAGTCCCTGAGCCTGTTTGTGATGGTGAGAGCATTGTAGGGGCGGGCTGAATTTGGTCATAAATCACTGCCCGTGTCTGAGGTGCAGGAGGATAGATTAGGTCTTAATGCTGAAGCTGTGGCTTCATTTTATTTTCCCCTCTGCCCAGGCAGGGTCGATAGTGGCCTCAGCAGCCAGCAGGTTGTATTTATAGGAGGGGGAGAAGGATGTGAAGCATCACCACGTCTGTCTGCCTGTCTGTCTGCTCATCTTGAGGGCACGACTTTCAGCTGGAGTTGTGCTGGGATGCAGGCAGAGGGGGGAAAAAAAGAAAAAGGGTGGGGGGAGAGAAAGAGGGGAAAAAAAAAAAAAAGAAGAGAGTTTTGCTATCACATTCTTCTCACACACTCTTCAGTCTCTAATTCTTCTCTGTATCTGCCAGCAGCTTCCACCTGCTGAGGTTTGCCATAAAATGACAAGGCACAGTGTGCTGTGCGAACCTGCCAGGGACGCTGCCAGTTTTCACAGACATCTAATTTCCTTCCCCATCGCCTTTTACAGAGATCGCACTAACGGGCTGTTTGGAAGGGGAGAGCGTTATTGATCTCCCTCAACTTCGCGTTTCATCAGGACAGACCTCTGGGCACAAAGCCAACCCCTCGGAACATTCGCAGCTCTTCACAGAGCGGCAAAAGGTACCGGGCGCCACGAGAGCTTCGGGGGATTATGGATGTGCTTTGTGGATGGCTGATGACACCATTACACGGCTACTTCGTGTTGTTCAAATGGAGATGATGATCTTCGGTTCCGGGCTGGGCAGCTCTCCCCCTGCTCCAGCCACTTTTGTCTGACACGTCATAAGAAAAAATACAATAAATTTACATTTATTCTTGCCAATGTCCTCCACCTTCAAGAAGGATTCATCAGGAAAGAATGGTATTTCCATAGCAACAAGGACTTTTTTTTTTTTTTTCTTTTCTGATGGCTGTAAAACTGGTGAATTTCCAAGGCACAAAAGCTTGTTCAGAGCCCAGAAGTACCTGGATGGAAAACAAAACAGATGGTAAATTCTCTACAGTTTTTTTTTCAGTATCATTTCTCTTTTTTTGCCAGTTATCCTCCACTTTCCCCTATGTCCTAAATGTTTGCTTTACACTGAGTTTATGATCCGTGACAGATCCAAGATATTGCTCAGGACCAGCTGATCTGTGAGGGACAGGGCAGTTTTCAGCTGCTCTGAAAATCAGTGTTTCCCTTTAGATTCCCAGCCCTAGGAAACATTTCTTAACATTGTTATGCAGACTGATGTTTTATGAAGCTTGGGGGAGCTGTGACAGTGGGAACTCAGCAAGCACAAAGTCCCTGCCTTGTAAATGCTGTCTAAGGATGCACCATCCTGGGGTTATAGTTCAGCTGGGCCTGGCTCGATGTTCAGGAGGAAGAGGGAGAAGGAAGTCTTAAGTAATATACTTTTTTTTTTTTTTTTTTTTTAAATTTCCATTCTTCTTTCCATCACCTTTTGTTGGTTTTCACGAGGTGAAAATTGAAGGCTTGACATAAAGGAATGACAAGGCTGTTCATGGTGTCAAGCTCTCATCTTGCTTCTCGTAATTTAAATAGAAGCAAAGAATTGGGAGAACCTTCCCTGCACAACTTCAGGAAATCCAGGACTGCTGGGTCCTGACAGTTCCCTCTGGTTTTGTGTTACACCTTTGGGAATGTACATTTTGCCTGTAAGTTGATGTCTGCATTTGTTTTCTGGTCTTTAAGCTGCTTTTCAACCTGTTTGAATGCACAAAAAGTGATTTGCTGCATCTAGGAAGGATACTGAGAGGGGACTGCAGGGAACTTGACTTTATTTTTTGATGGAGTTTGCCAGTATCAAATTTCCATTTGTAACCAGCACATCCTCAGTTGTAACCCCCTTTTCTTGAGCATATCCATTGTCACTTCAATGGGCCATTTTATGACTTCCATTTGCCAAATGCCTGCAGGGGAAATAATAACTACACTTAAACCAGCATATAGTTACAATATGCTCTGAGCATGAGTTTGACAATGAAATACCACGTCTCAAGTGGAAGAACTTAAAACCACACACTATTTCAAATGTTACTGTCAATGGTTATTTCTGCTGGGTCCTTACAGGTAATGCATCTTACATGTATAAAAACCACATAAAACCTGAGAGAGATCTTCTCCTTATTTAGGGTTGGGATTTAAGGATGCATTTTACTAAGCTGGGTCACTGCTCTTTGCTGCAGGATGGACCAAAAAGTGGGAGTGAAGGGACAGGGAGCTTGTGGTGGCTGATCCTGAGTCCTGACCACACTTCCAATGCCGAGGGAGAAATGCAGCCTGTTCTTCATCACCCAAAGGTGGGTATTGGGGAGTGGGCTAGAAAAGGGAAAAATAGAAGTTATTTCTTCGTTCAGTGGAGAAGAGTGAATCTTCTCTTACACAAGAATGAATCCCAGGTTCCCACAGCAGAACACAGAAAAAGTTTATTAGGTTGCATTGTTTATTATATCAGATTTAACTGATCTCCAGCCACTCTTCCCTCTCCCAGCAGTCCTTCTGCTGGGATCTTTCCTGGTCTCTGAGTAAAATCAAGCATTAAAACAAACAAGTACTTCTAGTGGAATAATTTTCAGAGAGAATCCTGATCCCTCATCCCAGCTTTCCTTGTTCTCCACTCAGAGACAGTTCAAGTCCCTCGATACTGTGGTAGAGTTTGGCACTGATGAACTGGGGAATAATAATCACATATTCTTTCTTCATTTCTCTACTATAAGGCAGCATTTTGGGGACTTTATTACAGCCCTATATGATGGCAATCAGGAAATGGGTGCTCAGGGGAGGCAAGAAATCCCCACACCCTCCCATAATAACATTTTTTAACAATATGCCTTTAATGACAAAAATCCCTGCTGTTTTATGATGTGAAAACTGAGGTGTTTCTTAAATGATGACTTTGAATCAGACCATTTGTAGGAGATGCAAATGGGCGCCATACAGAGAAGAGACATTCCTATTTTTACTGATTACACAATTGGTATTTTTATTAGGGTCTTCAGGAATGAATTATGGAAAGTCTTGAGAGAGAAAAGGCATTTAGAGAACTGTGTAGCAGTTTCACTGTAATATCCGTGGTGTGTTTAGATTTCTCTCGTTCAGATAAATAAGAAGTGCTGGGAAGGTCAGTTAAATTGATAAAAATATGGAATTGTTAATGTTCTGTGACATTACCTATGGCTGTGGTATTTCCTAATGCCAAGGACATTTAGCAGCTGATGAAAACCCAAAGTTCACAGTAATGATTAGCATTAAGTAAATTCTCCTTTTCCTTTGCCTGTATAGACCTCATGCTTTTTTTTGGAGGGGGGGGGGGAGTGCTGCAAAAGACCACTAGATGTGAGAGGGATGGAATCATCACATAAAGCAAGCAAGATGTAATTCCTTAAATTAAAATCTCATTAGGAAGAGTGAAGTATCGTTTTTATCCATTAAGTGCTAAAAAAGAGGAGAAAACTTGAATTTCCGAATTAAAAAAATCTGTTTCTAGGACAGCTTGTTCTTTGCCCATGCAATAATCATCTGCTCCTCTTAATGCAGCTACCAAGGAGATGTATTTGAAATCCATATTGATTAATTCAGGCCCGCTGTGACCTGGTATCTAATTCGTTCTTTTGTCAGCTGGCTGGAACTGGAAGCAAATATCTGATCTGGAATGATTTTTTACATGAATTTTTTAACAGCGAGACCTTCACTTGTATTTACCTGCAGGACCAACATTTGAGTCTCTCACTCTGGCCAGCCAGCAGAGGTGATTCATTTCTGCTGCTTTTTGTGGGACCAAAAAGGACTCCAGTGAAGCTCTTCTACATCAGAAGCATTTTGTCCTATTTTTTTTCCCTTTCTTTCTCTTTATTTTTATTCTTAATCCAGCAGTTGTTTCATATTTGCTTGTTTATTTGCTGAATTCTTCTTAGACACAAGGTGTGCCTTTTCCTTCTTTATCTGCAGTATTGCCACCAACTTCCTGATGGATGTTCCATCTTGCCTTTGCCTGGAAACGCTCTCACAACCAGACTACAAAACTGACACTGTAAAGACATCTCTGTTTAGAGCCAAATATCAAACATTTGCTGATTGCTGACCTAAATTCTGGAGGTCAAAAATGTTTGAGTCCTCTTTGACTGAGATGATCCAGAGAAAAAGTTTCCCCCTCTTTTTTGAGGGTTATGGAGGATAGTATCTGACAGGTGGATATATTAACAGTTGTAGTTCTTAAAATGAGAATAAGAGAGAAATTCTTGCGCAGAATGAAAGAATTTGCACCATCATTGTTTCAGAGCAGCTCCCTGAGATGTTTTCCTCCCTTATCCTTTGTCTCTGCCCTTAAAAAGCTTATCCAGAGCTCCAGACACCTCTCCAGGAGCTCTGTGCCTACAGGGAGATGAGCGATCCTGTTATCAAATTAATGGAGGAGAGAAAGCTTTTCAAAGTTTACATCTTGTGAACTTGGACAGAACTAATAAAAGCCATTTCTCCAGACTTTCTGGATTCCAAAGGCCTGCTGAAAGCAATTCAAGGATTTCATAGAACCACAGGATAGCCTGGGTTGGAATGGAGCTTGAAGATCATCTCATTCCAAACCTTCCCCTGGGACAAGGGACACCTTCCACTATCCCAGGTTGCTCCAAGCCCCGTCCAACCTGGCCTTGGACACTTCCAGGGATCCAGGGACAGCCACACCTTCTCTGGGCAACCTGTGCCAGGGCCTGCCCACCCTCACAGGGGAGAATTTCCTCCTCATATCCACTCCAACCCTCCTCTTCTTATTACAGAACTGGCAGAAGTTTTTTTGTAATGCAAACTTTCCCAGCAACTTGAGCACAGGAACGAGGTGAGTTCTTTTTTTAGCACAGCAAAGATTTCAGAAGGCACAAATCAGTTGTGCTCCATCACCTTTTCTGACCCACCTGCAGCGAGTTCAGTGACTCCAGTCAGGTCTCGCTGCTGATCACAGTTACTCAGCAAATTAGAAATGATGGCAATATGACATGTGCTCCTAAGGGCTCATATCCCTGCCAGCCCAGAAAAAACAGGAGCTGAGCTTTTGATTTTTTTGGTATTTTCAATAAGCCATTGCAGTGCTTCAGCAACAAAAGGAATTTAATACAAGCAGACCAAACCATCCTTATCACATTTTGCACATACCCCACTAAAACTGCAAAGTTTTGCTTGATGGAATTATTTTAACGATGATATTAAAAGTTCTCCTCTAGAGAAGTATCTCTCCCCCCCTACAGAGATGCTAAACAAGCAATATTTCCTCATATTTGTAAGCAATTCCAGTGAAAGTTCTTTAAAAGATGATATGTTGGCATTCTGGCTCTAAAATTGGACTGTGATCTGCATTGCTTTTTGTGTCTTACTCTTTTTGGAGATGGGAAATGGCTGAACTATTTCTCCCAGGGCTGTGGGAAATGATTTGGTATTGCTGTTAAAGCTCATCATTATTCACATATAAACTGCCCCTTTTACTGTTTCTCAGATCCAATTTTCGAAGCAAATATTGATGATGACGCCGAAATAACTTGGCAGGGCTCTCCAGAAGCTCTGCAGAGCCATTTACAGGGATAAATTGCAGAACCGAGGGGCACTCAGTAACCATGTCGAGGGAATGTCAAGAGATAAAGTTCAGTGGAGGATTTCTCAGCCTTTCTCAATCTTTCTAGGAAGTTTGCGCTACGTCCTGGTTCCTGGTGTTTGTCATTCCACAGTGGGGAAGAAACCGGGATGCTGCAGCTGTGGAAATGGAAGGACAAGGTTATTAACCATTTCAAAGGACAGAATTTCTCCGTTGAGTTGAGGTAAATGCTGCCCTGAGAAAGCCAAGCCCCGTATTAACAGGAAGCTGTGGGAAGGCAGCGAGTCTCCAAATGGCCACGTGAAAACTTGGGATCTCAGGAAAGCAAAGCCGTGCTGTGAGGCTGAGGGAGAGAAGAATGGATGCCAGGTGAGTTTAGACTCACATCTGTATAACCCTGGGCGTTTAAAAATGGGTCATCACAGATCAGTAACCGGGGAGGAGAAGCAAAGCAAATTCAGCTCAGCCTTCCATAAAAACCCAGCTGCCATTCCCTGGGTAGCCAGGAAGGATCCATCTGTTTGGATACAGTGCTGACATGGAAATGTTTAGGATGATGCTCCACCTCATGATGGAAAAAAGGTGGTTTTTGTGCTGAACATGATGGCAACCCCCCCCCCCCCTCCAGTGGATATCCCCGTGCTCCTCCTGCCATCCTGCTCTTCACACCCATTCCCTGCTGAAAACCCTCATGGAAAGGCCTTTCATATCCAGGCTCCTCTGAGGTTTGGGCACCAGACACCACTTTCAGTTATGATGGGGGAGCTTTGGAGTGACAGGGAGGGAAGATCCTGGGCAGAGGTGGAATTTCAGAGTGCTAAAACTATGCTTGTAACCCGACCTCGCCCTGGGATCAGTGAGGAACTCTCTGTCATCTTCACTAGAATATGTGCACACAAACAAGAGTTATGTTTGCTCTTTGCTACACTTTGGGGAGGGGGAAAAAAGCCATTTCTGGTTTTAAAATTGCAAATGCCTCAATGCATTAACACTCCTCTGTGTGAGAAGCAAAGGCTGTCTGCAGACACATCATCAGACAGAGGAAAATGGTTGTGTTGGCTTTGGCTGTGAAACAGCAACCGAATGGTTAAGTTTATTTATAATTTCTTAGGCCTTTTAAGCACATCTATAACTTAATTTGCCTTGTACAGACACGAGCAAAGGCTGCTGTTTCCCTTTTTTTCTGATATTTTCTTTTATTTTCTTAGGGCTTTGCCATTAAAGCCACTTTAATCTTTGTAGATAAATCTTCAGGTTTTTAATTTTTTTTTTTCTCTAGAAGACTCCAGCTGCCTTAAGTCTTTCCATTTCATCATGTTTAAATATTTTAGACAATTTGAAGCCCTATTTATAAATGGATATCATTAAGATTAGGCTCTAATAAGTGCTAATCTTTCCCTCCAACCAGGGAGCAAAGCCTATCTTAAACCTGAATGGCTTAAGACAAGTTCACTTTTTTTTTTTTATCCTAATAAAGTGAACAAATAATACACCACCCAGCAGCTGCATTCAGGGGAAGCACTGAACATAATCCCTTCCAGTTATTACTGAAAAGTGCTTCTCTTTTTAGGTGTCAACCTCCTTTACCTTCAGATGTGGAGGCTGCAGGTTATGGACCCACTTGAAAACTTGGTGATGAAACCTGAGTTCACCTGATCTCGCAAAAAATTTCGCATCTTAAAAAATTTCCCATCTTAAAAAATTTCCCATCTTAAATGGGATCTGCTGTCACTAAAGGAATAATATCTGATTAGTAGCTTTGATTCCATACATGTATCTGCAGCCAAAAATACTGGAGGAAGAAGGAAAACTGGGCTCTTGCTGTATTGACAAAATGGAGCAAATAATTCACCCCTAATAAGTAACACAATCTCCTCTTGAGGACTAAAAATACCCTGCTTTTATTGGAAGTGTATCAGTGGCCATGGTAAGTCATCAGGTAAGTAAAATGATGTTGCTTCTATTTTTGACTGGTTATAAGAATAAGCAGTTCCAGACCAAATTAAAAGTCCATTTCCTGCAAATGCTGGTTTATGAGATCTTGAAACTGGCTTTTGGTAAATGGTCATGGAAGTGGAATTTGAACTGCACGGCTATTTGTGGGAAGTGATCAAAGGCAGCCTGGGAAAAAAATGAAATTATATTTCCTGATCCTTCTTCATTTCCAGTGTTAACATAACTCACAGCTCTGCAACCTCAGAGAGCTTGAAATCTTGATCTGGAACCTCACCTTGAAAGACATTTAAGGGGTTGCAAATCAAAGAAGGGATGCGGGTTGGAACAAACCCCTCCAAGTCAGCCTTGGTCAGTCAGTCCCTCAGTCACCTCTGTGCTCAGCTGTTCCAAAGGGAGCTTTAAATCCAGAGTTTCATAAACAGTTAAAAAATATTTTAATAGGGATGCCAAACCCCCCGAGGCTCATAAATCTGCTCTCCTTGTTGTCAGGAGCAGCCGGAGAACAAAGGAAGAGAAGAGCAACAGGAAGAGCCTTAAGAAACACAGAAGGTTTATAACTTATAGCACAACTCCACCAGATGGATTTGAGTTGAATTTCAGTTGTTCTTTTCTGTATAAACTTTGCATTTACTTCCAATAAAAAAGTGACTTTGGTAGAAATTAGGCACGCGCTCATTAATTTTGTGTGATCCTAATTTCTGAAAGCTGATTGCAAAAATAGGAAATTGTGTTTATGAAAATCAGATCTAAGTAAATATAATAAAAAAAATAGAGCTGAACACCAGAGGAGACGTAAAATGGCTGAAAGTTAAAAAATCTAATTATAAATATGCCACCATCACTCCTGCATGACTTCATCTCCCATGTATGTAAATCTAATGGGCCAAACCTCAACAAAACAGGCTCTTGATACTCTTCCAGCTGCAGCACTTGATCCAAAGCTCACAAAGTCACTTTGAAGCATTTAAGTTTTGGAAGCTGAATGCCAGTCTTTCTGCAGAAAATTATTTTACATCTAAAACTGCATTTTTTCCTAGTGGAAACTTTGTGATTAATCTGGAGTATTGTAACATAATTTATATAGAATACCATATTTCTTCTACGTTCTTTAAAAATGACAGGTGTGTATGCACAATGAGGTGCCTTTCAGTAAGGCATTATTATAGAATATTAAAAACTATATTCATGGACTAAGCTACTAAGAAAATGATTTTCCAACAGGAAAGAACATGTTTAAAAACTACAAAACAACACTCCAAATAAGGCCCAGAACACGGAATATTTGCAGATTATGATACACAGTGTGCAAACTCCAGCTCCTTCTCAAGATGAAAAAAAAAAAAATCCATAAATCCATATGTGTTTCCACAGGCTCTCCACACAAGTTGCCTGTCAGGGTAAAAATCTTGAAAACTGCACAGTAACCAGGATGATGAAGGAAAATTGCTGCCAGACAGATGATACAGTCAAGAAAAACGGTGTAAGTTATTTTTTGCCTCCTAGCTTGCATACATATGGGACAAATGCAAATTTGCCAAATGAAATACAGCTCAGAGTTGCATACATTTCAAACAGATAATACTTTGTACTTATTAAAGCTTGGCTTGGATCACAGAGAGCTTTTCCCTGAAACACCAGGGTTGGGTTTTTTTTTTTTTTTCAAAGATTGTTTTTCCCTAAAGCAGCATCAATTATAAACAATGGTGTAGCCACCAAAACTGGGAGGACAAGACTCGAAGCAGATGAACTGAAACAATCTGAGTGATAAAAACTTTAATCTTGCCATGCACTCCAGGTATCCTTTGAGGGGATGGTGTGGGAGTTATTGTTTATTGGCAGACACATAAATACCTGCTCTGGAAGAGCCAAGACGTGTGCACAGATCTACAACTGCACATATCTGCAGGGTGGGCATAAAAAGAGCTTCTCTGAAAAGTTAAACATCACAAGGAGCCCTGTGTAGCTCTGGGTCCTGAGCACTAACTAAAGGTTTGTGTGGATAATGGGATAACTGGTATGAAAAGCTGTTTGAAGGCTCCTTGCACTCAGTTGATTTAGATTTAGCTGCTTAAAGCGTGGCACTAAATCAGCAGGGAGAGTATATTGGTTCTTCCAGAGACAAAATTGTGAATAAATAACAAGTTAGAATGAAAACAGAAGAGCCTGGACTCAAAGATAAACAGAGGTGTGTTTTGCAGCGCTTTGGGAATAAAGGTTGAAAGGGGATGGGAAGTGACTTATAAAAAGGAGGGAGAGACCTTTTTATAAGGGCAGACAGTGACAGGACAAAGGGCAAGGGTTTTAAACTGAAAGAAGGCAGGTTTAGATTAGATGTCAGGAATAAATTCTTTACTCAGAGGGTGAGGAGACAAAGGAACAGGTTGCCCAGAGTAGCTGTGGCTGCCCCGTCCCTGGAAGTGTCCAAGGCCAGGTTGGACAGGGCTTGGAGCAACCTGGGCTAGTGGAAGGTGTCCTTGCCCGTGGCAGGAGTCTGGAAGTAGATCAGCTTTAAGGTCTCTTACAACCCAAACCATTCTGGGATTTTATGGTTCCGTGAAACCCTTTAATTGCTTACAGGGAGGACAGGCAGTAAAATATGAGGTCATTCCTCCTTTCTGTGCTTTCCAGGGCATCCCCTACCACTTCTGCTGTGGGGGACGCACTTCCCACAAGCACCAGTGTGGGAGCACCAGCCATGCATTTTTGTTTTCACTGGGTAAGACCCTTTGCACTTGTTGTGGGGAAAAAAACCCCATGTAATAAAGTATGTCCTGAAAGCTCAGCGGGTGGAAGTGCTGGGTGTTCCTGTGTCTCAGGGTCTGGGGGGTCTCACTCTGGTATCTCCTGGTGGTGTGGGTGATGCAGCAGCGCTGAGTCTCCTGGATGCACAGGGATTTTAAGGATGAGCTTTAAAGCCACTGAGTGAAAAGCTGAGCCTTGTCCAGGGTGGGAGCACCAAGGTCTGGGCTTTGCATCCCTTCAGTGATGGAGCTCTTGGAGCACCACGGAGACACTGCTGGGTTGGAAATGATAGAGCAGCCCCTGGACACCTGAGGGACTGAGATCACAAGAGGCCTTCTGGGCCCAGGGTTTAATTTTTTTACATCTTATGAGGAACAGCTGAGGGACCTGGGTGTATTTAATCTGGAGAAGAGGAGGCTCAGGAGGGATCTCGTTGTTTTCCACAACCACCTGAGAGCAGGTTGCGGTCGGGTGATGGCAGGTCACTTCTGCTGTGTCTGCAGTGAGAGGACCAGAGGAAAGGGCCTCAAGCTGAGGCAGGAAAGATTCATGTTCTATGTATTAGATGAAAAATGTTCCCTGATGGGATGTTGAGGCTTGGAATGGGTTGCCCAGGGAGGTGCTGGAGCCTCCATCCCTGGGGGCGTCCATGAGGAGCGGGATCTGGCGCTGGGCGATGTTCTTTCGGGGTCACAGTGGAGGCGCTTGGTGGACGGTTGGACTGGATGACTTTAAAGAACTCTTCAACCCTGACAATTTTACCACTCCGCAAATTTAGCCGAAGGCGTTCGCGGCCTCACAGCGCCGAGGGGCTCGCTGCGGTCCCACAGGGCGGCCGCTCCCCTCAGCCCCGCACGGAATGGTCTCTCCCGAGTCCCGTCCCCCCCGCGGAGCCGAATGGGCTGTCCCGCGGCCCGCGCTGCCATGGGAACGGCGGCGGCACCGGGAGTGGGATCGGGGTTGGAACCGGGATCGGGATTAGGATTTTCCCCGCGGGGCTGAGCCCTCACAGCCGGCGGGGGGACCCTGGAGCATCCCCTCAGGGGACCCTCAGCCAGCGCGTCCCGCCCCGGCGCTGCCGCCCCCGCCCCAGGGCTGAGGGAGCGCCTGGGACAGGGGGAAGTGCCCCCAAATTGTCCCCGGACAGTGGGACTTGGTGTTCCCAAGTCGCTGCTCTTTATTCTCCCCCCTCACTGCTCTTTATTTCTCCACTCACTGCTCTCTAGTTTTAGGTTACAGTTCTGGGCGCTCCCCTTCTTCCCTGCGCTTCCCACCGTTCATCACTCTCGGAAAACTGAGCCCTCGGTAACGCAATAAAAACCCCAACCCCGCTGCTCTGCTGTGGGGGCTTTTACAGCTTTATTTTCTGCCTGACCCCTGTGCGCTCTGTGTTTCCCTAGGGCTGAGTTTTCCGTCCGGACCGACTGCTCCGCACACGCGAGAGTCTGAGGGAAGCTTTGAAGGCAAGTACTGACTCTGCTCCGCTTATTCCATAAATTTATTTATTTGTTGCCCCTCCTGCTGCTCCCCCTGCTCTGCTTCCTCCGGGCAGATTCTGCAGCTCACAGGGCACTTAGTGTAGCTGTACAGTGTGGGTAAGGAGGCATTTATCTCCACAAACACTCTTGGTAATGTGTTTTTTTTTTTTCTTTTTTAGTAGACTGCTTGGAGAGACAGAAACTGTTCTCGCGGCGATTCCATTGGCGTACCTGGCTGCTGGATTTAGACTGGCAGATTAACAAGGCAATCAAAGTTTGAGTGGTGGGGGGTTTTCTTTAATATCACTCTTTTTTTTTAATTTTGTTTTTGTTTGTGTTTTTTTTTTTTAAAGTAGCTAATGAAATGTTAAATGTTTGAAAGGACCACAAGTCTGAGGCGTCTCAGTTGCTGTAGTTAACAGCAAATGAGTGGGGAGCAATGACAGGCAAATTCTTTATTACACCTAGAATTCCTCTTCAAAGGAAAGAGTTGGGTTTGAATTATTGGTAAGTGGATAGGACTCAGTGTAGCATGAAATCCGTGTTCATGGTTACAATAATTGGATGTGAGCTATTACATATACAGTAGTATCCCTTCGGATTTTATGGGTTTATTGATGTGAGAAAGCTGTTGGAATTTAGTCTGCTCTAGTTAAACTCTTGTAGTCTGAAATAAACTGCACCCATCTTGGGCTGTCTTTGAGTTATAAACCCATCCTTAAATTGATTAGAAAGATGTGAGCTAAGCTGAGATACAGGGTATGTGGAATTTGGGTTCATTTAGCTATGCAGGCTTTAAAGTTAAATTAAATTTCATTTAGCCAAAACACCAGTGTTTGTTTTGTTCAGTGGCACTTTATATCCATTAGCACAGAGGAACCTGCTAGAATGATGAAATTTGAGTACAGGGTGTGTGGAAGAGCAGGCAGAAAGGATGTGGCTAATTAATGCTTGATTTATTTACCTTGATGAGTTGCTTTACTGTTTGCCTCACTGGCAAATTGTGTTACCTATTAGTGAGAGAAAATGGATTCATTAAACAAAAAGCAGACAGGAAAAAAAAAGGAACTCCTGTCTGTATTTCAATAAGGAGTCTGTGGCTGAGGAGTTTGGGGTTGCCTTTGGTGATCTCCCCTGTCAGTCCTGAGCGCCCATCCCATGGATACTTCAGGATGTTTTACAAGCTGAGGGTGCCTATTTCCCCATGGGGTTTGTTTAATTGTTTGACTGCTACAGTCTCAGTGTTGAACAGCTCTTCTTGAAAAAAATAAGATTGTGCTCTAATAGTTATTAAATAAATTCTTTTTTACTAATAAATATCCTTTGGGCTCCCTCAAACCCAGAGTGTTCCCTCTTCTTGTCCAGTTGTACCGGTCCTGCTAACACACATTTGCAAGAGGGGAACTTCCTTCTGTTCAAAGTCAATAAAATCTTGTTTTATCTTAGAAGGTAATAAAAGAACAATTGTTTTGACCTGAAGTTAGGATTGAGTGGTTTGTGGGGGTTTTTTCTGACACAATAAGAAACGTGTTTTGTGCACACCTTCTGTCAGCACTGAAATGTCATTGTTTGGGGCTCTGTGGCACCAGGTGTTTAACTATCTGCAGGATGCCATGGAGTGGTGCTTTGCCTCGTGGCTGGGGGTGTTATTTGGCCACATCTTAACTATTAATGCTCATTTTCAGGCTGTGTGTGAACAGGCAGCAAAGCTTTTGCCCTTGAGCTCAGTTTTACATTTGATGGATTTCAAACCCAAACTTCTCCACGTCGTTGCAGTTTGGTGCTGCTTTCACTGGGCACTGGAGACCCAACAGCTGAAGGGCAGTTCCCAAACACCCTGGGAGCTGCAAATCTCCAGATTATCCAGGTTTTTTTCCTTATGCATCCCAGTAACTACTCAGTTTAGGCACTGAGCTCAGTCTGGTTATCCTGCCAATACTCCAGCCCAGGTTGGATCTGGATGTTCGGTTTGGACTCTGCGTTGGATGAACTTGCTTTTTGGAAGAGTATTTTGCAACATGGGAAAAAAAAATATGTTTGAAATAGCATTGTCTTGAAGTCTTGAGAGTAGGGAGTAACTCTGCTCTGTGACTTCTTGTCTTATTTTGTACCACTTTGTTCATGACAGAAGGAATTTATCTTCCCAGGTCAGCTGAGATGCTTTGACTTTGTAGCCGTTGGTACAATTTTCTCCTTCTTCGTGCTTTCTGAGGGTTTGGTTCATTTTTATTGTTTTATTTAATACTAAAACTGCTTGCACTGAACTTTAGGGAATTGCCCAAATGAAAGACAAGAAAATCTTTTCCCTGGTATCATAAAAGTAATAAAAAGGCTTGTTTTTTTTTTTCCCAGTTAAATTTAATTTAGGGTTGCTCTAGGATTTTATTGGTACTTCATATAAACAAGTTCTGGGCTTCATTTTTCTCACCTATACGTGAATATTTTGAATATTTAATGAGTTTTTTTCTGTTTTAATTTCATTTAAATTCCCATTTCAGCAGGTAGATCACTGAAATTCTCTCCTTCAGAAGAAGTTATACTGGGTATCATGAACATCAATGATTTTGTGATACTCCCAGGCTCAAAAACTGGAACCTCAGTGAGATTAAAAACAAAGTAAGTGCATTCTGTCTGATTGGGACTGAGTTGTGTTGCCATAACTTTTAATAACTTTCAGTGCAACATTAAATAGAAGAGCTTATTTGTGCCCCAACAAGAAGAATCATTTTCTACCATTTTCCCTATGCTTTTGTCCTTAATCTTTTCTTAGGCTTTAATTTACTTTCTGATTGAGTTCAAGGTTTTATAACTCTGTGTATCTAATATACAATACAAACAATACTAAAGAAGTCACTGGGATGGTTTATTTTAATATAATTAAACAACAAACCTTCCTGAGCACAGGCACAGTTGTATGGCTTTTGTGCTGGCCACCCTAAAGCTCATTTTGGAGTAGCCCTGTCACTGTCACAACTCTTTTCCAGAACTGTTTTCAGTCTTGGTGGGAGATAGAAGAGTGACTTTTGCTGCTTTAGACTTCTTCAGGTGCCTCACTCGCCTTCCTGTAATTTCTGATCAATGTTTTGCTGTTTTAACTCCTCCAGAACCATCAGAGAGTTGCAGCTGGAGAAAGTGCAGTTAGAGACAGAAAACAAAGAGATGGAGAAGAAATTACAGCAACTCCAGTCAAACATGAGCAGAGAGAAAGAGGAGAGAAAGTAGGTGGGATTTCTGTGTGGAAAAATGGAATTCAGTGAGATGCTCCCCCTACACCTTCCCCTGCCCCAGATGGGTTCTCCTGCAAAGTTTGGAATTCACAGTAGTGAATTCACAGTCTCTGCAATTTCTCTTCCCAATGGTAACCTTGCTTCCCTATGGCTTTATTTTTAATTTTTATTTTTTATGTGACGTTTGATCCTTTTTTCCTCAGTTATTACCTCTCCCTTTTCTGCTCTCTGACTGGGTTTGCCCCCTTAATTTCTAAGCAGGAGGCAGACAGTAGTTGCTCTTGCACCATTTGAGTCTCATTTCTGCAGTTCCTGAGGGGGATTCTGTTCTCACCATTGCTTTGATCCCGTTTTTCATGCACCTGTGCAGCTCCAGAGCTGCATCTTCTGCGTGATGGCAAACAAGGCTTGGGCAGGAAGCCCAGTGGAATGAAGCAAATGCTGGGGTGGAAGTTTTAAATCTCTCTGTGGCTCATCACTCTGAATGCTGGCAAATCCCTGCAACATCTGCTGCCATTTCTTTGTGTGTGCTGTGTCACTGGAGATGCAAATCCTTGATGCATTTACTGCTGTTAAAGTAGATGTGAGGCAGGTTGCAACGTGGAGGAGGTGTGTGTGTTTTGGGGAATCGATGGTCCTCTGGAGAAGTATTTGATTTTTGTGATGTTCTGTTCATAGTTAAAAACCTGAAGGAAAACCTTTATGTTGCTTCCAGAAGACATAATTTGTGAGTTGTGTTTTTTTTTTCTTGCTCTTGGTTCACAGGAAATTAAGTGCTTATCACTGGAAATCTGGACAGGCAGGACCAATGACCATCCAAGCCCCAGTTTTGTCACAAAGTAAAGAAAACTGGAAAAAGGTATTAAACTATATTTGCAAGTAAAGCTATTTGAAACAAAACCAGATTTAGAATTAGGCTTATGCTGCATAACGTGGGAATTTTAAATGCTATAAAAAATAACGAAACGTTAAGTACCTTCTGAGTAAAATTGTTTATTTTTCCATGCCAAGCTTATGGTTCCCTTTGAGCTGGGGGAACATAAAGTTCTATTGGGTGATCTGTTGTGTTCTTAACTGTGATAGGCAGCAAATTGTCATTGCTTCTACAGGTTTAATATTGTAAGAATTAAAAAGTGGCTTTTCTTTTTAAATATTCACTCATTGGGGTATTTATTTTCCCTTATTCCCTTTTGGAATAGACAAGGGCAATTTTGCTGACACTCTTTAGAAAATGTTCAGGGTAAAGGCAGACATTTGGGAATGATAAAAGCTGGTCAAATTTGTAAGCAGCTGAAGCCTGAACCTTGTAGGGAGTGTTATCACTTCCAGCTGCAATGAGCTGGTCTTAATATTTCATTCTTTGGTGAAATCAGTGTATTTTAATAGCTTAGGCTCCTGTCCTCGAGGCTTTGTGCATCATGGAAGGAGGTATTAGGTGTGTCTGTCAGCAAATCATGTTCACCAGTGCTGGTGAAATCCCAGTTGTGATAACAGAGCTCGTGTTCTTCACTTCCTCTGTGAAAAATCTACAGGGGATCCCCCAGTCCAAAGGAATTCAGCTTGGAGATGCTTCCTCTTTGCTTTAGCAGGCACAGATGTGTCTGCAGAGGCACAAATTGGCCTGAGTGGGACTTGAAAAAGAAGTTTTCTCTCGTGCTTTTTTTTTTGCTGGAAGCCTTGCTGGGTTGAAATGAGAGCTGTTAATTAACACAGACCACTTGGAAGTGGCTGAAATAAAGCTGGGATGAGGCTGGAGAGAAGAGCAGACAATGACAACCTCAGGCTGAGCCATCACAGTTGCTGTTTGAAGCCTTTTGAAGCAGCAGCGCTTGGGCAAGGAGGTCCTCTCAGCCAACACACTCAATTCCAATAAAATAAAAAGGTTTTCTTTAACCCACCTCCTTCCCTTTCCCTTTCTCTGAGATGAGTAACTCAAAGCTGTTGCTGCTTCAAAAGACTCCACATTTCAGCTCTGATGGCTGAGAGGGGGCAGAAGGTTCAAAAGGGTGAAATCAAAGCAAGGGGTGAGTGAGGGGCAGCGAGGATTCAGTGTGGACTCTGCAGGGAAAAGGTGAGGAGCAACGATGACAATTATTAATTACTGGGCTGCCAAATCACCAGTCAGGAGGGTCATGAGGAGAAGCAGAAGGAAAAGAGGCTGAGACCTCCCCCCTCAAACATGGGTGGGTGTGAGTGTGCAGGTTGTTATGTGCAGAGGACAGCACTGGTTGACATCTGAGTTCAGGTCACCGTGGTTATGGGAGAAATTCTGCATTATGGAATGTTCTGGAGAGCATTCCTGGCTGGGCAAACAAGGACAACATCATTTCAGGGCTGTCATGAGCAATACATGGAATTTTCTCTTCACATACATGCCTGGCTACTTTCCTAGAAACAGCAACATTTTCCTTCTATGAAAGTTACTCTTTGATTCATTTTCATTTTATGTGTAGATATGTATATCATTTTATGTATAGATATTTTCTTCCATGTAGGTTTCTTCAGGAAAAGTAAAGCTGCAAATACTCAAAGACCAGATTCAAGGTAAAGACATTTTTCTTAACTAAATAAAGTTTCTCCGTTTGCTGGTTGATTATCTGTTCTTGGAGGTTCCTGAAATTAAGCCATAAAGAAATCACAGACTGGAATACTGGATTAGTTTGGTTTTTTAATTGTTTGTTGGTTTTTTAATTGTTTGTTGGTTTTTTAATTGTTTGTTGGTTTTTTAATTGTTTGTTGGTTTTTTAATTGTTTGTTGTTTTTCAGAGCCAGTGAAAGGACAATTTAAACCTGAAATGGAAAATGCTGTAGCACATAAAAACTCTGAAGTGGAGAGGGTGCTATCTGAAATGAAGAGTGTGCTGCTGGTAAGTGAATGGTTAAAAAATTCCTCTCCAGCAACACAATATAATGTGGATAGAAGTGCTTTGTGGCAGTATGGAGACAGACATTTATTATATATTGTTATAATGTTGTAAAATGAATTTCCTTGGGTCTGGCCAGGCTGAGGTGCCATAGTGACCATGCAGCAACTTCCAAAGAGGAGAAAACTACTTAAACATTTGAGATGAATTTGATCCTACATTAGTTAAAGATCTTCCTTTTCTGGAATTGAAATTAAAATATAAGAGTTTTTCTCATCTATTTCCCAAAGCACGTTGGTGATACAGAGACAAAGCCTGTATGGGTAACTATTTATTACCCCTAAGGGAGCTTTTATGCACTGATCTCCCTGAATGAAAGGAAACAGATGAAATTATTTTGTTACCACAACTGTGACCAGTTCTTAACTTGGCAACAGCCAAAGGATTTCCTTAAGCTGCATTTTTATGAATTTGCACAGCACGTGAACGTGACTGGAGAAGATTCTTACTTAACTAAAGAAACCCACTCTGTGATTAAACTAAGACACATAATACAGGCGAACAGGGCAAAACTGAGTGGTCCATGAATATTTTGTAGCTTTAAATACTCTGATAAGGACCAGGGCACGTGCTGAATTGTGCTTTCCAAAAGTGCTTTCCAAGCTGGCACTTGCTGTGTTAGAGTGGAAATTACTGTTATCAAGTATGAGGTGGCTTATATTTAATAAACTTTGCCCTTTAGAAAGTTCTAATAGGAAACCTGGCCTCCAAAGTGTGGTGTAGCTTCATACTATTTGATTTTTGAACTGACTTTCGTTAGAGTAGTTCAACTCTTCAATAAGAAAATAAAAGGTATCACCTCACTTAGAAAGATCCCCCCTCCCCTGTGGGGTCACGCTGTGATTTATTTCCGTTGCTTTTGTGGCAAATTAAACCGGTTGGAGCTGCCAACACTCAAAACAGGTGGAACAGATACTTTGTGCGTGTCTTTTGATGGCTTTCCTTGCAAAAAAATGTCCCCGTGGATTTGAAATTCCCGGCATCGGTGACAATGGGATTTTGCTTCTTTAATATTTTTTTTCATGCCCTCTTCCCAGTTTCATGAGTGCTCCGCCAACAGAGAATAAACGGTGAATCTGCGCATCCCCACGGGCGTGGTTTGGTGTTTTTTCCCCGGGGGATGTTTGAGGATCCCGAAGGATTTTTGAGGATCCCGGGAGCGGGGCTGCACTTCCAGGCATGTCCGCCAGGCGGAGCTGCGGCCCCGCGGGACGCTCCGAGCGCCGCCGTCCCGGAGCGCTCCCAAACCCCGGGCTGGGGGGGATAAACTGGGATAGAAATCCTTCCTTTCCCGGCGAATTGAACCACGATTTGCTGGCCCCGCGTCAGGCGAAGGGGCTGCCTTCTTTCGAGCGCTTCTCGCTGATCCCACGAACCACGCGTTCATAAAACCCGAGCCGCGCTCGGAAGGATCAGAGGGAAGTGCCAAAGGAAACAAGGAACAGCTTTGGGAAGTGGCTCGTGTGCCTGCAGGCTCGGGGCGAGCCATGAGGATCGTTTAATGTGCAACCAGCAGCTGCCAAGTGGCTGGGTGGATGATGGCAGAGAGCAGGAGGATAGGAGATGTGATGTGAGCACCTTCCTCTTCTGATCCTCTTCTGTAGTGGCTGCTCTTGACTCTTTCTCGTGGCACTTTCTGCCTGTACCTTTGCAGCTTTCGTGGGAAGAACACGAGCTCTGCTTTGGCGTTGGGTCGTTCCTTCTGACCTCCGTGTGTAGGGGAAAGAAAGGGTGAACGTGAAATATTTCTTGGTTTTGCTTGATAATCGTTCAAGAGTTGGTCATCAGAACTTTCCACAGTAGTTTTGTTTGTTCAAATGAAGGTTGCAAAGCAGCAGAATCCCATTGTAAAACTTGTTATTCTCCTTTTGTAACTCTTCTCAGTCAATCTCATCTAGTTCTTTATAGTATGGGCTTCCGTGGAATGCTTTTCTAATGCCTGAACTGGTGTTCCAGTGACTCCTGAGGAACATTTTCCTCTTCTTGACCTCTGCAGATGTGCTCCTGTCTGCTGTGAAGCTTCTTCAATGAGTAGAACTTCATTAATAAAGTGCACAGCTCATAAATTGGTTTAAATGAGACGTGGTGCATAAAATGCCTCATTTAATCTACCCTATCCATGGGATGTGGGCTATCCATGGCTGTTTATCCTATCCATGGGATGTGGGCTATTCATAACCACTGCTCTCTGCTATTAGAAGCATTTAAAAGTGTTTTGGTGGTTTTTTTGTGTGTGCTTATACAAACTTCTTAGTTTTTCTTATTTAGCTCTTGATAAAATGTTCCAATTTAGTTGTAAGAGCACGAGTGATCATCTTGAATTTCCACAGGGGACATGAAAAACATTGCTGGGGAGAGAATTGTCATCACCAGTGCTTTGTTAATTATGATGCTTTAGGAACCACCCTCGGAATCAACCTGTGCAGGCCCTGGAAATGAGGACAGAGGGTTATTGTTAAATGGCTCATACAACGAGGAGGAATCTGCCAAGTCTTTCCAGGAAGCTTTGCTGCAGTGGAGGAAGGGGAGGAGTGATCCCAGGGAACAAGTGCCAGCCAGGGAGGTGCCAGCAGGTGGGATTTGTTCTGGTTTAATTCCATTTTAACGAGCCAATTGGGTGAGCTGGCAGGTTTTTGATTGGTGAAGGGAGATCTTCTGTTAGAACAACAAGTGTTTTCTCAGTTTTTCTCTCTGTGTCCCTTTATCAATAACAACCTCTGAAGGTTGTTTTTTTTTAATCTTAATAACATGCAGGTTAATGTTTATCCCAGTTTTTGTTTCTCAGCTGTGGCATTGCCTCGTGTCCCTTTCTCTGGCCTTGTTTCTCACAGGACACTTTAATGTGACCTGCAGTGCTCAAGCAGCTTTTAACTGAGGATTTTCTGTATTCTAGCAAAGTACATTTCTTGCTTGCCTTCCACAGGCTCTTAATATTTCTTTGTCCTAATGAACAGCTGCAATCAGCTAAAGCATGTATGGAAAAATGGGGAAAAAAAATCCTCTTTTCTGATTGGATTTGTGCAAGCTGGCCTTGTTCCTCTAGTCTGTGGATGGTGTTTGTTCTCTCTGTGTTTTTGTACAAAATAATATTTTCCTGACCTCTTTTATTTTGGAATTATGCAAAGGCTCAGTGAGGGACAGGCTACCAATCTGTTGTTCACTCAAGAATAATGTAGGGAAGTAACAAATCTATGAGCCTGAACATCTGTATATATATATATATATTTTTTTTTATAATTCCAATAGAATCTGTTGGAATTTGTGAGGTCCAGACCAGTGTTACAGTTCTGGAGGAACCCATGCAGGTGGAATTCAAGAAGGATGGCCTGAGCTACATGGAGAAACTCCTGCTGAAGAAATACAGAAGGTATTGAATGGGAAAGCTCAGAAACACTTCATGGCATTCCCAAAAATCCCCTTGAAACTTCTCAAATATTAGGTACATTATCAAGAGTTAAGGGGAGTGTACAGAGAGTGCTTTATTTTAATAAAATAACCATCATAGCCTGACTTGATGGTTTAATAATTCAGAATTACTGCAGGGGGAGTATTTGGAGGGACTCTCTTTGCTCTCAATTTACTGTAGAGTTTGAAGACTGATAATGATATTTGATTGCTTGATTTTTTATTTTTTTTGGGGGGGGCATTTGCTACAGGAGTTTTTTAGAGAAAAGGAGGCAGGAGCATCAGGATGCTTTTAGAAATGTTGCAGAGTTGTTTTGTTGCTCACTCAGTGAAATTAGGAAGAGTTAGTTAAGTTTTCTCCTTTTTTGTTGTTTTAAGGAACTGTGATATTTTATATATATATATATATATATATATATAATGTAATTATGACTTTTTAAGGTTGATTTCTTCTCCTTTTTCAGAAGTCCTGTTGATCAACTTCCTGAGAGTTGCCTGAGAGATTTAGAGCCTGTGCAAACCCTGAGTGTCCATCAGGCCGGGACTGGAGGAGGAAGTGATGATGATGATGATGATATGGATGACTTTTCAGGTGTGACAAATTTCTGTTCACTGAATCTAAATAATATCTTTTTTTTTTTATTATTTATTTTGCTATGATTGCTGAACACACTGGAGAGGATTCTACTTAAAGTAACTATAATGTCAGGAGAAATTTGTGGTACTTCAAAATAAATAAAAGTTTGCATTTTTGTAAGTGTAATTCAAACAGGAAAAAAAAATGAATGCATGAAATTAATTATATTTCCTAGTGGAAGAGATGAAGAGGTTTTGGGCATCTCTTTTTAAAGTGGAAGAATCCAACACCCCTTCTGAAAGTGCAGAGTCAGAGTCCTCTTTGAAAATTGAGTTCCTTGATGATGTAAGTGTGTAATAAAGGACTTCTTGAATCTTCAGTCATCTGAAGTGATTTTTTAAAAATCTTGATATGTTTAAATATTTAAAGTATTTTAATAAATGATTTCCAGTATTAAAAAAAATATGGGTTTATCTTTTGCATACAAACGTGGCAAATTTATCTTTCCAAAATTTCCCTGTATTTTTTCCTGGTCTGTCCAGGGACCTGCACTATATAGAAATTACACACAGATGAAGTCTTCAAGCTTTTAATCACTTGAGTTACTTGACTTTTTCTTGACATTTTAATCTCTTGCTGAACGTGGATGTTTTTGGTTTTTGTTCAGTCTCGCAGCACAGACTTGGAAGAATCATCCAGCTATTTGGTGGTGGAAACTGGGGCTGAGGGAGTGAATAAACAAGGCCACACAGAAGCACTGGAGCGGTGTGGAAGGTATCAGAAATGCAGAGATTCTGGGCAAGAGAAAAGGAAATCATCCCATCCTGTGCTTTAGTCACATCCCTGAGAAAAGGGGGCTTTTCTTTGCAGTCAATCACATTTTATGAGTCATTAATACATTGTTTTAAAGCCACTGCAGAACGTTAATTGCCTGTAATTAGAGAGGCATCACTTTGAAATGCCTTCATTTGGTTTCTCTGATCGCTGCAGTGTTAACCCATGTAAGATACATTTCTTTCCATGTGCCTGCCATGAATTCCAGGTGGAATTTCTCTTTTCTAAGCTCCAATCTCAGCAGAAACAGGAGCTCACCTACAAGATCTGTCATTACTCAGTGCTGTGCCCTTTTTAGACGTTCTCACTTGACTAACTTTGTAATTCCATACAAAAATAAGAGTCCATAATTACTGATACATCTGCAATTCTCATCTCCCCAAACTGATCAGCTGTGACCTGTTTTGCTGTATTTTATTCTCCTGGTCTTTCCTCCTTCCCTTTCAAAGCTGTCCAGCAGTTGCAGACCAGACCTTTGGCCAAGACAAAGGGTGTGAGAAAGTCTTCTTGTTGTTGAACTCCCACAGCTGACACTCAAATGTTTTTTACCTTTTCCTCTTTACAGAAATCCTGTTTCTTCTCTGGAAATTTCTCAAGGTAAATTTGGAAAGTTATTGTTTGGACAATAAATAAATAAATAAATACGTACAGCTTATCCTTCTCATGTAGAATGTGGGAGTCAACTATGATGGTTGTGTGAAAAATAATTAAAGTTAAATAATGTCCTCTTCTCTGAGCTATCAGGTCCTTTAATTACAATTTGATGAGCTCTGAGAGCAATTTTGAAATGATGGGTATCACTGACAGAAATCTTCCTTTTCTGACCTTGTAGTTGAGGAAAAAACTGCCCCAATGTAAGTTGGATACTGAAAATAAACCCCTTATGAAGCAGGTCATTTTCAAGTCAGTTTATCTGTATTAAATCTAATTTATAGCATGTCTGCTTTTGAAGTATAAAAAACTTCTATATAGACAGGTTGAGAAACTGCATAAATGATTACCAGTTGTGCATGAAAGACCATCATTTGTGTTTAAATAATCCAATTGTGTACCAGGGAAATCACTGGGAAAATTTGCCAGCTTTATTTTGTGGCATTCTTAAAGGATCCCACAGATCTTACTCTGTGTCCTAAAGCCATGTAAAAAAAAAACCCCAGTCCCTTCTTTAATATTTAGAAATAACTTAGAATTTAAGGGTGATTCATTTCGTGTTCTTGCCAGTCCCAAACATTTGCTCCAGCACTTCCAGACCTGGCACTTGTTCTCTTTGTGTTTAGTTCAAGAAACTGCTCGTTTTAAGCCTTCAAATATGAAAAAACCAAACAAGAGCTGACTAATGAGATGGGATTTCTTTGCTTCTGTGGGCACAGGGTAAAAAGTAAAATGTCTGTGTCTTGTATAAACAGAGAAATTCAGCTTGCAGAATCATTCACAGCCTGATAGGGTGGATTTCAAACCATCAGCCTGCTTTTAAAGACATTTTATGAAATTTATGAAATTGCTCCTATTGCAGTTCTTTAATGGAGTTTTTTACATCTGAAGTTCATGAAGAAAACACAGTGGACTTGCAGGTTATAATTCATATTTATTTCCATATATTTCATATTTACTTCTAGAGACTGTGAGGTCACTGGGCTCCTGTGAAGCACCTGAGGAGGGCAACACCCACCTTGAGACAGAACTGCAGGAAACCAGGGAAGAGTCCCAAGAACTGGGCAGTGTCTGTGACAGTCACAGTTTGGCCTTGCCTGTAATTAAGAAATCTTCCCCAGTAAGTGGTGATGTCCGATTGCTCAGCAGATAAATGATGTTGCTTTAGCAGGAGGCACCAGACCATGCTCCTGAACCAGCTGAGAGATGGTGGTGGTTGTGTGGTTTCCATGCAATACTTGACCACCTGACCTCGTTCTCCTCCAGAAATTCCACCCCAAAGCCACAAGAGTCAAGTTTTAATGAGAAGGTTTTCTCTGCCTGCCACATTTCACGTGTAGGAGATGAAGGTCTCTCTGCTTTCCACTTTGTATTGCCAAATTTCTGTTAATGCTAAAAAAAGCAAAGAACAATCTGCTCTCAGACAAGAAAAAAAAGCTGTTGGGGAGAAGCAGCTTTTACTGTGTGAATGTTGAGGTTACTTCACCTCTCTGCTGAATGACCAGAAATTGTAGATAGTTTTACCTGGCTTAAATTCCTCCCATATTCTTTGGCTGAAAGTAAAATTAAAAATGAAAAATCCTAGGAAGGGTTGTGACTTTGATTTGTAGTCACTATTAAACAGTGATTGCTCTCACTGATGTACACAAAAGTAAAACCAGTGAAAGAACAGACTCAAACTCTCTCAACATGAGAAGGTTTCTTAGGATTTTAAAGCCTATCTTGTACAAAAACACCATCCTTATGAATTCCAGCAGGCTACCAAAATCACTCCAAGCCCTATAAAACGAGCATTTTATTAACCTAAACCTGCAACACGTGAAGTTTCCTCTTTCCTCTGCTGTCCCTGACACCTCTGTTTTATTCCAGTTGCAGGACGTGGCCAGGAGACCCAAATCTCTCTCCACGTCATACCGGGGACTCGAAGGTTTCTTTGGTGCAGGTGCGAACCCCAGACAAGGAATCCTGGAAGCCCCTTCTTCCCTGAGTGCTGCCTCCAGCCCTAGGGACAGCAGCATCACTTTGCCAGGTACTGGCATGCCAATAAAATCCTCAAAAATGCACATATTTGTCCCTGTGGCTGTCAGAGATCCTTCTCTCTGTGTTTCCTTTTGGAAGTCATTCCAGGGTTAAGTCACATCAGCACACACTGGAGTTGGGGAAGGAGAAAAAAAACTTCCTACCTTGAGGTAAATTAGATAATCCAGTGCCATAGATTGATGTATTTATATAATTATTTTTATTCCCTGACAATTTGGTTCCAGGAGGTTCCTGTTGCTTTTAAAGGTGTGTAAGAAACAACACGTGAGGTGGTTGGTGACCACTGTGAATTTGATCACTTGAAATCAAGCTTTTAGCGTGTTCTGTGTGGGTAGAAAATTTGTTGCACGGCTTCTTTGCATCACACACGTTAAATGCAGCAAATGTGGGACCAGTAAATGCAGATTAACACAACAGTTTCCTCTGATACTCTTTAATTTCAGGAGGTGGGCAGTGGGTTTCTGAGAGGAGCTTAAGTGAATATGCTGAGGACTCTGTGGTTCAAGGTGTCTTGGAAAGGCAGTTGAACAGACCCTCCAATGGCTTCAGGGCTCAAAGGAAAAATTCTCCTCAGGTGGGGGTGTGGAGATCAGGTAAGGACCTGCTGAGGGTAATTTTTCTGATGTAAAATGTAGAGACACTGTCTGGGCTGACTCTGTTGAATTTAAGTAATTGTTATATGCATTTTGGTACAATGGTTTATATACATGGCATTGTTTTCATCACTACTAATTCTTTTTATTGTGCTTAATTTCTGCTTCTGTTTCTACTCCATTGCTCCCCTCTTAACTTGAATACTTAGGGAATAAACTCCTCTAGCCCAGGTTTATGTATTAATGTGTGTTTGCAGTCTCTGGGACAAAAGGGTGTGATCTCATAAAGGGTTCCTTTGCTACTGACATCATTATTACATGAGCTGTAAGAAACAAGGAGCCAAGAAATGCACAGCTCCACCTGCACTTCCTTTACCTTTCTCCATTTCAACTGTCTCCATCTCAAGAAATGTACTTTACATTATTCCTCTCATCATAAGCAACCAGTTTGGCATTTTAATTGAAGTAATTCTGGGTGCAGGAATCAAAGCTGTCAGTTTTGAATCCTAGAAAAACATTTGGAAGTGTCTGTCTTTTATTCATGTTAATTTAAATTAGAAGAAGGGACCAAAGTTTTAAGCTTTCTGCACGCATTCACAGTGTCTCCCTTCCTCCAAATATTGTGCATAATATGTAAATCATCTATATTTTCTGAAAGATCCTTGTGAAGTATGAGGTGCTACTTTCCAGTGTACTTGTAACCTTTTTATTAACGTCTCTAAATTCACAATCTTCAGCAAAATCGATGTGTAGTGACATTTTTTATCAGCTGGAGCTGTTTTGAGACATTTAATGGCAACGTTTTGTTGCTACTCTGGGATTTTTTTTAAAAAATTGATAATGTAGATCCTGCATTTTTTTGTCTATATTTGTTCCTAAAACATTTCAGGTCCTGAAAAACTTTCCAGCTCAACTTTTGAAGATGGAACCTCCTCCAGCAGAGCCTTGGAGAAGATCTTTGGGAATTCTACAGATTGCCATCAGAACCTGGAACTGAAAGACCATGACACGGTTGATATTTTTGGGTAGGTTAAATTGCTGTGTTTTAATGAGGTCTTAAAATGCTCAATGTGCCAAAAATCACCTCAGAACTGAAATAAAACCAGTCTCAACTTTCTGATTGTTGCTTATTACAATTGTCAGCATGATCTGTGTTGTTCCTTGGTGTCCTAAACCAGTTCTCAGGCAGCTCAGATTAAGAATTAAGGCCTTTATTTTGTTGTTGAGACTCCAAATGATAAATTTTGGGACTTGTGTTTTTTTTTTTAATATGATATCAGAACTAAAAAGAGTCAGAGAGACACCCTGAGGGTAATTCCACACTATGGAAATTCAGCTGACTCAGAGATTTGTGACAAAAACCGAGGGGGAAAAGTTCAATACAGCAGCTTGTCCAGTTTGTGTGCTGGAAAAAACTCCTCCAAAAGCTGATTTTTTTGCCTTTTGCTCCTACCCATTTGAACATTTTGCCACTGAGGCTCAAAGCAGAGTAACCTCAGGTGCTGAAAATGAGTGTGTTTATTTTTAAGGGCCTGGGATGAAAGCCAAGTGGATGAGGAGGAAGAAATTCTGGAGGATAAGCAACAGGTTCTTGCATTACAGTGAATGTGGAAAGGACTCAATTCTCTCTCCACCTTTGTGTGTCACACCAAACCAAGAAGCAGAAGAGCTGTTTTGGGTGCTGTTCCAGATATTATTTACCAAGGATTATCTTGTGAAGTTGTCAGTAAAACTTCTTAAAAATATCTTGCTTTTGGGTTTTTTATTAGTGCAAAGAAACAACAGAATAAAGGAAAACTGGTCTTGTGCTTCTTTATTTTTTTAGGGTTGTTTTATTCTTTATTTTTTTTTATTCAATAAAAGTTTTCTTGCCCAGAGATGGAATTTTGTATGTCCAAATGCAGTTTTATGTTGCCAAGCTGAGAGGTGCCAAACAGGGGGGATATTAGTGGATTGTTAGGGAAGTTTTATACTTTTGAAATTACCTGAATGGTGTCTTTTGGCAACATCTTTAGGATGCTCAGACACAGCAGCATTCTTAGCTTTAAAGATCTTTTTCCCTTCATCATATTCTGTTTGAATGTGGCTGACACTTTTGCCTTTTATTAATTTCCTCCACTGTGGCTTTTGTTTTTGTTTTTGGTTGTTTTTTTTTTTTTTTTTAAAACTTCCTCCCCCTCAGTTTTAATAAAAAAATAGCAGGGACAAAGATTTCTGTCTCCTAATGTTGGGAAGTTTGGAAAGTGGGGCTCATGAAAAGCTTTTGTCTGACACTTCTTACCCATTTAGGGGGTAAACTGTCTAAAATTTGTGGTAATAGTTGTTCACAGACATTTGGCATGGAAAGAGAAGCTGTAAATGCACTTCTGATAATACCTCTACCAAAATTTGGGCTAAAAATAAGCTTCCTTCAATATATTAGTGATTTAAACTTTTATATTCCTGGGTTTAGCGTGCTTGAAGATTTCTTGTGTTGATTTTTTTTCTTTTCCCCTCTCCGTGACCATAAGTTGTAGTGGTGGAATTGCTATCTTGAGTGGAACACCAGAAATTGTAGTTTTATGATATTTATTGATTGTTTTCTGTTGCAAATAGAACAAATCTAGTGTTGAAAGCTGGTTATTATCATGAACGTGATTTAATGTGCTTCACACGGTCTTTAAGGTCTCTTCCAACCCAAACCTTCTATGATTTCTGCCTTGTTGCAAATAACCATGTTCAAGCTGTTATGTTAATTTTTCCTTTTTGCATTTTCTTTCTTTTTTTTTCCACCTCTGCCTGTTGTAGGGATGGCTGAGCTCTACCCACCTGCCCAGGGATTTGCACAGGAACATCACATTTTCTGTCCATTTAGAGAAAGAGGAATAAAGGAGGGGAAAAGTGAAAGACCACTTTATTTTTTTGAGCTTCCTGGGTGAGTCTATATTGTCTTTTTTTGCACATTGACTTTTAGTAATCTGATTTTCCAAAGCAGAAATCCTGTGAATTATCTTGGCAATCAGGTTGGATTTTGAGAGGGGACATCACATTTGTTATATATGGAAGCATTTTAGGAATTCACGTGAACGCACCTTGAATAGTCTGGCACATCTACACTTTGTCCCTTTTTTGTTTTGCCTTTTTGAATGTGACCATTTCCTTCCCCTCTCTGTGTTACTCCTTGATTTTACCCTTTAATAGACTTCAAGATTCTGTCATTTGCTGCCTCTCATTTATAAAAATCAAGAGTTATTCTTTCCTCCATCATCATCCAAGCTTTACATGCATCTCATTCAATTATCAGAACCACATCAACCCAATTAGTTTTAATTTATCCAGGCCATTTGCAGCAGAGACAAAGACATCTGTCTTTTTGCATTTGAAAAATGAATCCTGCAAATTACAGGCCATCAGCACAAGGGCATTTCGAAATTATTTTGGTCAAGAGAAGTGTTCCATGACTTTCTATTTAATTAGGATTAATTAGGCTGTTTAATAGNTTTAAAAACTTCCTCCCCCTCAGTTTTAATAAAAAAATAGCAGGGACAAAGATTTCTGTCTCCTAATGTTGGGAAGTTTGGAAAGTGGGGCTCGTGAAAAGCTTTTGTCTGACAATTCTTACCCATTTAGGGGGTAAACTGTCTAAAATTCGTGGTAAGAGTTGTTCACAGACATTTGGCATGGAAAGAGAAGCTGTAAATGCTGTTTTTCGGTGGTGGGATGGCAGGTGCCCTGCCCTGATGTACCAGTGGAAACATCCAGGTGCATTATTCGGGCTCTGACAGTTAAACCCATTTTGGGGTGTGTTTTGCCCACACCACAGGGCTCTGCTGAGTTCTCTAAGATTGGACAGCAAAATCATCTTTCCAACTGTTTATTTCACAGGAAAATCTGCCTCAGCTGCCCCAGTTCACACCAAGTGGAGCCTTCAGGCTGAACAGACCCCTGGTTTGATTTCCTGCCTCATTTCTTTTCCTCAAGGTGAGGGCAAATTTTCCACCTCAGTTTTCTTTGCGGGGTTTACCATATATTGGTGTTTTATTAACAGCAGTTCTTTGCCAGCAAAGTGAAATCCCAAGGCAGGTGTTTGTACATTAAAGCTGGTGCTTTCCTGCAGTTTTCCCTTCCCATCCCTTTTCCTGAAAGAAAAAAAAAAAAAAACAAAAACAAAAACCAAAAAAACCCCTCACTTCTGATAATACCTCTACCAAAATTTGGGCTAAAAATAAGCTTCCTTCAGTATATTAGTGATTTAAACTTTTATATTCCTGGGTTTAGCGTGCTTGAAGATTTCTTGTGTTGATTTTTTTTCTTTTCCCCTCTCCGTGACCGTAAGTTGTAGTGGTGGAATTGCTATCTTGAGTGGAAGACCAGAAATTGTAGTTTTATGATATTTATTGATTGTTTTCTGTTGCAAATAGAACAAATCTAGTGTTGAAAGCTGGTTATTATCATGAACGTGATTTAATGTGCTTCACACGGTCTTTAAGGTCTCTTCCAACCCAAACCTTCTATGATTTCTGCCTTGTTGCAAATAACCATGTTCAAGCTGTTATCTTAATTTTTCCTTTTTGCATTTTCTTTCTTTTTTTTTCCACCTCTGCCTGTTGTAGGGATGGCTGAGCTCTACCCACCTGCCCAGGGATTTGCACAGGAACATCACATTTTCTGTCCATTTAGAGAAAGAGGAATAAAGGAGGGGAAAAGTGAAAGACCACTTTATTTTTTTGAGCTTCCTGGGTGAGTCTATATTGTCTTTTTTTTTTGCACATTGACTTTTAGTAATCTGATTTTCCAAAGCAGAAATCCTGTGAATCATCTTGGCAATCAGGTTGGATTTTGAGAGGGGACATCACATTTGTTATATATGGAAGCATTTTAGGAATTCACGTGAACGCACCTTGAATAGTCTGGCACATCTACACTTTGTCTCTTTTTTGTTTTACCTTTTTGAATGTGACCATTTTCTTCCCCTCTCTGTGTTACTCCTTGATTTTACCCTTTAATAGACTTCAAGATTCTGTCATTTGCTGCCTCTCATTTATAAAAATCAAGAGTTATTCTTTCCTCCATCGTCATCCAAGCTTTACATGCATCTCATTCAATTATCAGAACCACATCAACCCAATTAGTTTTAATTTATCCAGGCCATTTGCAGCAGAGACAAAGACATCTGTCTTTTTGCATTTGAAAAATGAATCCTGCAAATTACAGGCCATCAGCACAAGGGCATTTCGAAATTATTTTGGTCAAGAGAAGTGTTC
>NW_020955675.1:722623-733304 GCF_003031625.1 Empidonax traillii | reverse complement strand
TCATCCAAGCTTTACATGCATCTCATTCAATTATCAGAACCACATCAACCCAATTAGTTTTAATTTATCCAGGCCATTTGCAGCAGAGACAAAGACATCTGTCTTTTTGCATTTGAAAAATGAATCCTGCAAATTACAGGCCATCAGCACAAGGGCATTTCGAAATTATTTTGGTCAAGAGAAGTGTTCCATGACTTTCTATTTAATTAGGATTAATTAGGCTGTTTAATAGGCCTGTGCTTTTGGTAAGGGATGGAAACATAATAAACTGTGTTAATATTACAGAGCAGTTCACAAGCACAGGAAAGGGAAGTCCTAAAAAAAAAAAAAAAAAAAGCCCCAAACTAGTTTTCTGCATATTGGAGGATGTGAAGACCCACAAAAATAATAAAAAAAACCCCCTCAATTACTGATTTTTGGATTTCAAATGCTGACTTTGAAAAATGTGTGTGTTTGAAAAATGTGAATATATTTCTTAAAGCACCCTGAACCATCTTGGAATATTCATGCTCAGTTGCATAATTTTTGTCTGGCCACTGCAGCTTGCCCAATATATGTGTACTTTCTCCACTACTATATTTAATTTTCCTATTTGCTGTATTACATCGGAGTTCCTATTAAATTATCAATAGAGCCATCATAGGCTGCTTAAAACACAGCTGCTATTTACACTCAGCTGTCAGTGCTGCAAACCCAGCTTTTGTGGTCACAATTGGAACAGAAGCTGCACCACAGGAAGGGGTTTTTTTTTATAAACCCAGAAGGTTTGGAGGCAGAGAGGGACCATGTGAACTGTCCTTTTTCATTCCAGTCACTGGGCATTCCCAGGTAATTTTTCTTTTGGTCAACCTGTTAATCAAGGTTTTATTTCTGCTCCCCAGTGTTCTTTGAAGGTGAGGTGGAAAGGTTGGACCACAAAATCAGGTGAGAAAGGAGTGCGAGAACAATTTTGAGACGCAGTTTGTGCAACCCTTCCTCTCCTGCCCAACCCTCCCCATTTTTTCTCACTGTAGGATTTTTGCATTTTTAAAGGTGACTTTGAGGGCTTGTGCCCATTTAAAAGATGACAAGTTGCTTTTGTTGTGTGGGTTTTTTTATTTATTATTATTATTGGAGAAGGTCAAAACAGGAGCAGAGATAAAGACTCCGATTATTTTTTCACCACAGTGGTAAAAAGCAGATATCCTGGCCTCCCCTTCAGCACAGATTATGCAAATGGGTTAAATTTGGATGATGGAATCTCAAGAACATCCAGGGACAGCCTATCTGTTCTTAATAAAGCCTGTGGGAGCCTTGCCAGCGAAAAAGCACATCGTGTTTCCAGCCACATTTTTGCTGTCACTGTTTCAATGACTTTGGAATCCACTTCCTAAAATGTCCTACAAAATGCAGGGACTTTGGTCACCCCTGTAAATGGCCCCCAGTGCCTGACCACGCTCAGTCAATAGAGTGTACAGGGTTTGGAAAGAGGGGCTGGCAGTGTCAGGAGCAGCTCTCCTGGCTATGGTTTGGTAAGAGAAGAGCTCCTGGAAATAATTTCCAACACCTTTCAACTGCTATAAACTTCCTCAAGTGCAGGAGGCTGGTGATAAAGTGCCTGAGAAATACAGAGCTGAGGAAAAAAATCTTCAAACAAAGGTTCTGGTACAGGGAACATCCTCTGTCCCCAGTGTGAGCTGGTGACTGGCTCGACTTCTGCTGTAAAATAACCAGTAAAACCTTTTTAAATTACCCAAGTTTTATAACCCCTGTTCACCTTTACTGTTTTAGGGCTATTAAAATAATTCCCCAGACATGCAAAGCTTCGTGAGTGGGAAATATTGTCACAGGAGGTCCAAAAGTCATCACATTCTGCTGTCTGAATTTCTTGTGCTTATTTGCAGTGCTTGCAGGATCCACGTGGATGGAAATAAAATCTCCAGCTTGGCTGCAGGTAAGCAAACATTTCCCGTGCAGGAAGGTGGAGTGTTTGGTAAGAGCTTGGTTATGAGCTGATCTTTCCTCCTGGGATGTGGTCAAGAGTGGGAAGACTAAAACTTGGACATAAAAATCATCTTCACGAGGGGCTGTTTCCCTTTTCAAACCACTTGCTGTGGAATGCTTTGAAAATTCACGGAATCACAGAGGGGTTTGGGTTGGAAGGGACGTTAATTATCACCTTGTTCCACCCCCTGCCATTATTGTTGCTGAGTCAGCCCTAATTTTACTAGGATTCTTTTAGGCCTGGCTGGAAAGACGTTATTTCCATGGAAAAATCTTTGAAATTAGACTGTAACTTGGACTTAAAGGGCACTGGAAATCATCCTGATGTTTTACAAACTGCTTGAAAGGGAAGATTGACTGTTCTGAGGAATTGCAAATGCTGTTCACTTCATCAAAAACCAATACAGAAATGTGATGATTACCCTTTATTTTTTTTTTTCTGTATTGCACTGGGAACATGAAGTATCTTTTCATAATTTAACAGACATTTATAACTTACACCACTTCAAAAGACAATGTTTTATGCAATTCCATTCTGCAGTACAAATTAAAACTTGCTTGACTTTCTTGGATAAGCATCACCACATAACATTTCTTATGCTGCCTGAGATGACTGCTCTGAAAGTCAAAATAGCTTCCTAGAGAATATTTTGCGTGTTAATCTTTCCACCTGAATTTATTTGGCAGTGTAATCCTGTGGAAGTTGATGAGTTTGCTTATATAACTTATGTGTGGAACACTTTGAATATGCCAATAAGAGTAAACTATTTTCCTTCCTCTCCCCTTGAGCATTTTATTCTGAGGCTGTGAAAGTTGGGATATTCAACTTCTGCATTAATGTCTCTTGTATTTACATCGTATTTACATTGTTCCTCTGGTGGGAAGCTGCAGGAGTGAGAGCTGTAGAGCAGCAGCAGGACCAGGGTTGTGGTGCAGGGTGTGGGGAGCGTGGTTTGTGCTCAGATCATCCCCCCAGACAGGCTGTTTCCAACAGGGGTTTGTAAACAATCCCTCCTTTTGTAAACAATCCCCCCTTATGTAAACAATGCCTAATGTAAACAATGCCTAATGTAAACAGATTTACATTAGGGATTGTTTACATTAGGGATTGTTTTGGTGCTCTTGCTATTTCTACTTAATTAAAAAAAAAGAGTGTGTCTCCTTTTTTTGGTGGTGTCTGCTCTATATTTGACTCTTCATTTTGATTCAAATTCTGTTGTCTTCTAATTTACAAAGCAGCTGAACGTTTTTCTTCATGAATGACACCCAAAGCATCACTGCATGGCGTGGGCTATTTAAAGCAAAATCTGTTTGCTTCAGAGACAAGGAAAATGCTCTGAATGGGAGTGATGTGTCAAAATGTCAACCAAACTGTCAGCAGAACGTGGCAGCTGCTCCATCCTTGGGTTCATGTTGGAGGAAAGATAACTGAGGAATGCTGTAGCTCGTTTGATCTGTTTTGTTTAGTGAAAGTATTGGTTTTATTAGAAACTCTTTTTTTGTTAGTCCTCTTTGAACAGCCAAACTTTTACCTGAATTTCATTTTTTTTCTGGATAAACTGCCTGTTTCCAAAATCTCCTGTGCAAAATATTGTGGGTGTTGAACACCACTGAGATCCAGCCCAGTTTTCTCCCACGTTCTTCTGTGTTTTCTTTTCATGTTTCCCAACCTCCCTTGCTCCCTTCCCTTCCAGTACTGCTGGTCAAGGTACAATATTTTGCAAAATAAAGCAAATAAGCATTAGCAATGCCATCTCCTTTTCCTTTATCCCCTGTTACAGGAGGCATTTACTCCTTGCTCCTCATTTTCTTGTCCTTAATCTATTCTTTTCCTTCCCTTCCTCACCTTCTGAAACTTCAGGTGGATCTGGGGTCAGGAAACTCAAATAACCAATTGTTTTTATGTGTGTGTGACCAGGAACTAAAAGCTCCTGCAAGATTCACTGTACCAATTCCACCTTCAAGTGTGTGCATTTCCATCAGATGAGAAGGATTTCCTTGGTTTGGGTTATCAGCAATGCAACATCCAGGAGACAAAACCTTGAGAAAACCAGCTGGAGTACCAGGTATTTATTTAGAAGATGAGGGGAGTTGGGAAAGGAGGAATAGAGAATAAAGCAGAGTAGGTTTAATTGTACACACACAGTGTGTGTGTGACTGTGAAACTCAGGGATTACTCTGCATTTTTTTTAAAGGGGAACTAGATTTAAAATAAAAATATTACAAATTTAAAGGCAACAATGTCTTTATAGATGCTTAGCCCTATATTCCTGTGTTTTCAGGGTATGTGTGTGTAACAGCTGTGGAAATGACCTAATAAATGCAAATGATTTGGAGCACAATTGTGGGATATACAGGTATTTAGGTTGGTGGTCCTCGATGGTCCCAGAGGTCTTTTCTGTGAGGTCTTTCACTGGTTTTGTGGTCCTGAGATCCTCAGTATGACGACTTTGGGCAGGTTCCCTTCTGTTTCCTCACAAAACCCAGCCAGAAGATGCCAAACAACCTCTCTCCTGCCCAAAAAGAGGCACCCCATCTGCAGCTGAGGTTTTTCTAGATAGAAGATCTTGCAAAATGAGAGTTTTCCTGTGGGGTCTGTTGGACTGAGCTGACCTTTGTAACTCAGCTTTGTTCCCTTGGGATAAAAAAAAAAATTGAGCACCAAGGCTGCACAAAGAGCAGATGGGCTTCACCCAGCACTTCTGAGGGAATTCAAATATGGAATTACCAGCCTGCTGCTGTGGGGTACCACTTGTATCTGAAGGAATAGCAGGGAGCAACTTTTACACCCTCCTTCTTAGTTCTCCAGTGTGCTGCTGAATTGAAAGACAACTCAGTCTGACGCAGTGCAGCTTAAGAAAAAAAATAAAAAAATAAGGCACTCAGAGGAATGGATAAACATATGTTTGGAGGGTTATCACTGGGACTTTTATGAAGATAAACAGCACCTGGAAGATTTCAGTTCCTAGGAGAAGCTAACGAGGATGTTGCTGTGGGTGACATAATTCACGTGTTATGTGTGGATTTTGCAAAAAAACCCTCTTAAAAATTATGTAAAAGCTTTTTAGGAAATTGAACAGGCATTGGATTAAAAAAAAAATGAAAAAATCAGGCCTTTTAGGGATTTGTAACTTATTAAAAAAGAAGAGGAACCGAGGGACAGGATTGTTATGTTTTCATGTGGAGGGCAATTCCAGGGCATGAACTGCATAACAAATGTGGGCTGGAAAAAGGAGGTAAATAGGCGACAACGTGCTGTTGATCTGAAATTACTCTGAATATTCTAATTAAAACTGACTGTGGGAGCTGCAGAAACGGTTGTGGGACAGAGGAAATGGAACCTTGATGGAGAGGCTTGTTATGCTGCACTGTTCAGTGCACAGCGCTGATGGAATGGTTAACTTCCATTTTATTTCTTAATTTCTTTGGCCCTCAGAAATATGTTTCTTTTTCAACAGCGTTTTTGGTCTAAATGGATCTTCTCTCTCTATTAGTGCTTTTCTTTCGAGTCATTTTACGTAACAAGAGGCAACAATTACACCCCTAAATTAAAACTTTGCTAAAGGGATCAAAGATAACAGTGTTCTGTCAGGAGATCCCCCTTGGTCCTCGTGAGGGCATGTGAATAATTCCCTTTTTTATGAATACAGCTGTGTGTGGGATAAAAGGTATGTTTTTAATGCAGTTAAATGGTTTAGGAGAGGTTTAATGGAACCATCCACATGATCAGACAAATGACTTCTGAGATTCCTTGAAGACTGACTGGAGAATGCTCCTAAAATTCCTTTTTTTTTTTTTTTTTTTTTTTTTTTTTTTTTTTTTTTAATGCAAAGATGTGAAATCTGTCAATTAGCAGAGCTACAAGGGAACATCTGGATGCTTTTGATCAAAGATGCTCGTGGAAAGTTATCCTGCAAAGCCTCAAGAATGGCACAGTCTGAGAAAGAATGAAACTCCTCAACAGAAGTTGGTAAATCTGGAGGGAAATTTGCTGGGTAGTTTCTCATTTCTCCAATAAAGCTTGAAGCTTGCATGGAACACTCAAAGATGATTTCAATAAAAGGGTTTTGAGAAAGCCACTAAAGCCCAAATTTATCCAAAATGAAGAAAATTAACTACAGAATGTTTTTTTTGGAGCACGTGACAGAGAACTTAAAGTCACTAAATGGAAGCGAAATAATTTTCTCACTACCCCGTGTTCAGCTTTATTCAAGCTTAAATAATTTCTTTTACCAGTTCTTGAGTAACTGGAAACACTCTGAGTCTGAGCTAAAGGAGTGACTTATCCCACAATGCTCTTTAAGTGCTGTATTATGTTACAAATCTAAAGCTATTCAATAAATAATACAGAATTTGTGTCTTTTTTTCAGGGATGTGATTTCTGTGGTTTCCTGAGCAGTGGAGAGAACCTTCTTTCCCCACTGATACTGCATTTGACTATCCTGAAATCCAATTTGCACCCAGTTTCCTGCTGGCCACCTGGAAGCAATTTGATTTTTTGTGGTTTTTTGGTTTTAATCCGGAGAGCATTCAGAGCATTCATTTGTGTGGGGAGGATGATTGCCTTGGGCTGCCTCAGGATCTTGGACCCCCCACAGCAGCTGGGGACTCAATGAGACATTGGGAGTTGCTGAATCCCGAGTTTTGGTAGGAGTTTGGGTAGGTTTTATAGGATGAATGCTGCTAAAAACTCTAGTTTAGAAGGAAAATCGCCTTTCCTGCTGTGGTGGTTGTCCTGGGAAGGTCAAGTTCTGTCCCACTGCAGGCAAAATGAAAAGTAAAGTCACCTGTCTAGTCTTTTAGACATTAAAATGAAACAATCCTTAGCTGTTGGTAATGGCATTGATAATGTTTTCTTCATTTATTAACCTACCGAATGTTTTAAAGGTTCTAATGTTTATTTTGTGGGTTTGGGAGGGGGAGCTTCTCTCCTTTAAGAGGGACAGGTCTCCTGATTTCAGCTCGGATATTTACCTCCTTTTTTCCCCTCTGGAATAGCCCTGTGCTGAGCGTGCTGGGAGGGCTCTGCTTTTTAAATTCAAACTGTTCAGCTCCTTGTACTGGCTCCGAGCTTGGCTCAGGAGGCTGTGCAAGGGCAGAGGATGGAGGGGGCTTTACCTGGGACACCACAGACATCTCTCCTTCCTCTCTTGGCAGGATGGGTTATTATTCCACTGAATTTCTTGTTTTTTCAGGTCCTTCCTGGACACAGAACTCCTCTGTGGCACTGAAATATCCTTTGTTATTTTGTAGTGGACAGAAATATCCTTCATTTGTGGGGACATTTTGGGGCTTTTTTGAGGACCATCTGTCTGTAGATGACTCCTAAAGGTTCCAGCTGAGGTGTGTGTGGCATTTGCTGAGATTTATGGAAATGCATCACCCTAAATTCTGTGTACATCATGTTCTGGGTGTCCAACCTGATCACAAGCACAAATTCTCTTTGTGTGACTCTGCATCTGCTTCTGTGTGTGACAGGAAGGGGGGGATGGCAGAGGGCACTTGGAATGAGGATTTTGGGAGTGTTTGAGATTCATATTCAGACACAGCAGCTGAAGTGGTGCTGAGGTGTCTGAGCAAACTGATAAAATTCAACTCTGGAGGTGGTATTGGAGCAGAAATGTAAATTCTACGCTCTTACCCCGCGCACTGTGGTTCTTCTGGGATGTTTTTATGTCCTGGTAACACCTAAAGCAGAGGTTAAAAGCTATGCTTGGGCTTCCCTGCAATGAAATCATGTTTAGGAGTGTTTACTTAATTACAATTTACGTGTGAATATTCTTTAGATCGGTGCTGCATATTTTTATAGTGCATTTTGAGTATTGAGATGGGAGCTGAGGCTCCGTTTTGCGAAAAGAAAATGAAATAAAGGAAGGAACATGGCCTGAATTAAATAAGCCTATTCTTCTCTTGAATGATAAAAAGAACAGAAACTGGTTGAAATTCTGCTCTGACACAAAAATTCATCACAGTCAGACAGTGAAACCTGAAAGCCCTGTTGCCAAACAAATCATGGAATTATAGAATATCCTGAGAGGGAAGGGACCCACAAGGATCACCGAGTCAAACTCCTGACCCTGTGACAGGACACCCCAAAAATCCCACCTTGTGCCTGAGAGCACTGTCTGTGGAGATGGATTGGGAGAGGACAAACCCTACCAGTGACTCCTCAGCAGCGTGACCTGCGTGGAATGAGGGCAAAGCAGTGGGAAAAGGGAGTGGAAGGTAAAGCAGTAATATTTTGGTGGTGGGTGAGCCTCAGCTGGGGCCTCAGGACAGCCCTGCCACCTGATAAAAAATCAGCTGCAACTCTTCAGATTCCACAGTAAATGAAGAATCCTTTATCCAGGAATCCACTTGGACACTTGCCTGCACCAATGACAGAGAGAGGTCTAGATGACAGCAATCTTTTTGGGTGAACTCTGGGTTTGGATCCTCCAAAAGCACGAGTTTGCCCACCCTGCTATTTTTCTCGGTGTATTTTATTTTCCTTTCCGTGTGGGTGAGAGAATTGTAAAAGTGAATTATGTGGTACAGCAAACTTTGGGATGCCTGGGGCAACACTCAGACACGCTGCAGTTAAAATATTAAAAACCTGTCATATTTAAATGGCTCCTTCCTCTCTAAACTGCCAATGTTTTATACACTGGCTGAGAGCAGAAATTCCTCTGCTGCTGCTGGTATTTGGTTTTCACTCCCCCCAGCTGCAGCCAGTTATTATTGCTTAAGGGCCTGAAAGAGATGATTACTTAAGTCAGGGAGCAATTTAAGGGAGGTGGAATGTGAGGAGCTTGCTAAGGAAGGAGGTAAGGGAGTTGGTTTTAACTCTTGGTGTGCACAGCAGAAAGGTTTTACAGGTGGTGTGTGACTCTATCCAAAATATCTGTGCATCCTCCTCGTGTGTTCCAGCTTCTCCATGTCATTTTCTCTGGGGGTGAGGTAGGAAGGAATCCTTCTCTCTTACAGGAGTAGCCACATCATCTCTGCCTTGTTTCTTTTCATTTATCAGTTGATTTACAAGGAGCTGTCAGCGGGTTTGAACAAACACTGAAGTGCAGGGAGTAATAAAACAGGGGTTTATGGCTGGGAACTTTTTTTTTTTTTTTTTTTTTTGGTGACTATTTATGTTTATTCTGAGACTCACAGGGAACTCCACAGAGTCTTTCTCCTGCCAGCCTGGAACGCTGGCAGTCCTGAGACTGGAATCAAGCCCTGCTTGGAGTCCTTGTGGTCTGCTCAGAGTGATGAGAGTGGCTGATCTGGGCAAAGAAATGTCACCTGCACACTTTGGCAAACACAAATGTCTGGGACAGACGCAGCTTGAGGTCAAGTTAATCGAGAAAATATTATCCTAAAGCAACAGGGCTGGGTTAAGTGAGTAGAAGTCAATAAAGGCAGCTCCTTGTTGTGCCGTATTTAGGTCCAAGCTCAGGTATTTAGGTCTTCCCTTCTGATTTTATCCAGATGTTTAACACAGAGGAGAACAAACCTTGCATGGACTTTCCTCTCTGGTTGTGGAACCGTTACTGACTGATGAGTAAAGTATCGTCCTTAATCCCAGGGTGCCTCCATTAACTCAGGATCCTGGAAAAATCAACAAAAAAATAGATCTATCCTACCTCCAGAGTGGGTTTGTTTGCTGTTATCCCTTCTGGGAATCTTTGAGCCCCTGCAAGATGTCATGCTGAGGTTACACAGCACTGACATCTTTTTATTCTGAGCAGCACAATCTGTTTGTCTGGTGGATATTTCAAAATGGTGTTGTTTTATACATTATAATCTCTTTCTTAGAATCCTACCCATTTAGGGAAGAGTGTGTTGTAGTTCTTAAAAAGCAGGATTATCCTGGGTGTTGGATTATTCTGGATGTTGCACTTCCATCACAGAAAGCTCAGAACTTCCTCTGAACTTCCTCTCCAGGAAAATGATACTAATTTAAAAGTATGCTAATTGTCATTATGTTGGAAAATACAATGAAAGCTTTTTTTTTTTTTTTTTTAAGTGATTCAAGATTTTCTATCGAATCCTTCAAAGAAAGAAGCCTTTGATGCTGTGCTGCTGTTTAACTCTTTGTTAACTGTAAAACCTAAAAGTGTTGAGGAAAGAGAACAGGAAAAGAGGAGGTTGTACTGCCAGTTTCTGTTGAAAGGGAAAATGGAAATAGTATTTATGGTGTCAGGCTTTGAGAATTCAAGATGCTTCTGGTGCTGAAGGCGTTGCCAGCATAAAAGCTGTGCCATGACTTCCCAGGACTATTCCTTCTGCAAAAGCAGGAGCAAAGTCTTGAGTGCATTTTCAAGAGCAAACATCGATGCAACAACCCCAAATCAATGGGAGATTCTGAAGATGCTCTTTTTTTGTGAATTCAGCAGCACCACAGGAAAAAAAAGTGCTGATCCTGGGAAAGCTGGGAAAGTCTCTGCCTCTGAAGGAATGTTAGCAGCCTATATTCAGCAATTATGATAACCAACTTTGCTTGGAAACTTGCTATTAGCGTGATTTTCTGCCTTGAGTGCCGTGCAAATGTTTATAAATTGGGTCCTGGGAGACCGGCACGTGGTAATTCCAAAGCTTCCCGGCTGGAATTTCAACAATACACGTTGCAGACAGACACAAGTGTGGTTATGCAGCACTTAAAAAGATGATTTCTAATCAAATCCCTGCCCTGGTGCCCCGTTTTAGATTATTTTCTTTTCTG
>NW_020955675.1:702656-722361 GCF_003031625.1 Empidonax traillii | reverse complement strand
GCAAATGTTTATAAATTGGGTCCTGGGAGACCGGCACGTGGTAATTCCAAAGCTTCCCGGCTGGAATTTCAACAATACACGTTGCAGACAGACACAAGTGTGGTTATGCAGCACTTAAAAAGATGATTTCTAATCAAATCCCTGCCCTGGTGCCCCGTTTTAGATTATTTTCTTTTCTGTAGGTGTCACTATAGCCTAGCAGATAGAAAACACGTTCCTTAATGAAAATGTAGAGTACACAGATCAGAAACAAGCTCTAATCTGGTTTACTGTGCCACGGTTGTCATATCAACAATGAGGTTTCCCAGCAACTACCAGAATCTTTTATAGATTTATTTACTTATCCTTTTTAATAACCAACCTGATACAAGAGAATTTTTTCCCTCTGTGCAGCAATTAAGAAAGGCTTCTGAAATCATTTACAATTTGTCCTCGTGACAGCTGAAATGAATATTATTAGTAAAATTGAAGCTGATGTGGTTTGTGAATGCACCAAAATGTAGCCATATTATTTTGCAAAACTTTTTGTGCTTCTGCTGAACTGATTGCTCTAAGAATAATTTATCAGCATATATGGAATTGATGGTGTTGCAGGGACACCTTCCACTAGCCCAGGTTGCTGCAAGCTCTGTCCAACCTGGCCTTGAACTACAACAAACTCCAGCCTAAGTATGAATTCCCATCTCCGAAGGAGCAGGTTGCTGGTGGTCTGGTGGGAAAGGCGCAGCCTCAGCCCCGGCTTTCCAAAAGAATCCTCCAGGTGATGTTTTTCCCTCCTCAACCCGATGCTTGTGCAGCATAAAATGTGTAAAGCGTTAATGAGAGCAGGCCTGGGGGTCACCCTTCCACCTCCTGCCAGGGGGTGATGGCCACCAGGGCTGCAGGATTGTTGGGAATTCTGCACCCTGTCCTTAGGGCCCTTTAATTTGGCATGATTTGCCTCCCTTGGCCTGCTCTCCAGGATGCTCACTTGGCTGTCATCATCATCAGGGAGTGGTGTGGTCTTGAATCCCCTCTGGAGGAAGATTGTTTTGACCTGTTTTCCCCTTCCCTGGAGAGTTGTTTTAATTGTTAAGCTCTTATCTGATACTCTGATGTTATCTGATAGTCTGGCAATCATTTAGAGCCAATCCAGTTGCTCTTGTCCAGCCCAAGAGCTGGGTTTGGGACATGCTCAGTAGGTTTGGGGTCTCAAGGGTGTTAAAGGCTCTCTGTTTTATTAGAGATGTAGGATTTATCCCTCTGGATCCTGAGGGTTGGATCCTGAAAGATGCAACTTCCAGGCAAAAGGGAAGACAGTGAATTCCTCACCAAGGCGACAGCTAAAGATGTGGGTGTTTTGGTTTGGGTTTTGTTTTTTTTTTTTTTTTTTTTCCTAGTTTCTTTTTGATGGTGATTTTGATTTAAGCTCTAGAAATCCCTACAAAGCCTTTGGGAGCTCCCCTTCGTGGGAGAACCTAATGGATCAAATTGCTGGAGATGCTGAGGGATCACACTTCCACAGGGCCTTAAATAACAGCTGGAAAACAAGTTCTACCCTTTGGCCCCTCAAGCAGCAGGTGTGGTAAAGAAAATTTCTTTAGACAGCACAAATTGTCCTGGATTTCCACTCTGCTCAAATTGCTGTGTAATTTATACCACACCTCCTAATAAACTCTCCCTCGGCTTCCTCAGAGAATACAGCACTTGAAGTTAATTAAATAGAGGAGCTCAGAAGAAACTAGAACAGCTCTGATTGTCTGACTGGAGGAGATCATCTCAAAGAGGCTTTTGGGCACTTTATTAACACACTGGGAAATTCCACGTGAAGAACCAGGGATTGCAAAATCTAAGGGAAGATCTTTGGCCACTTCTGGGGAGAAAATAAAAGTTGTTCAAGGATCAGAGAGAAAAAACCCAACAGAACTGTTCAGTGAGCAATCAATAGAAATGTAACCTGTTTAATAGAAACAGATTTACTTTCTCAGTTTGGGTATAGAAATGCAGCTTTTATTTGCATAAGACAGAGTTTTCTAAAATCAGTGGACAACTTTCTTGAAGTTCTGTGTGTTCCTGTAATAAGCTGTGTGGCAGATGTTTCAGCTACTTCAGGACAGTAATACTGTGGTAAATCTGAACCTTTTATTTTAAAGGAGCTTACACGGTGGTTGTTCCAGACACTGGTGCTCGGGGGGGGGGGGGCTGTATCTGTGATAGCCCAACAATAAATGAAACTGCTGCTGGTTTAATGTGCAGTTTGCCATAATTATGTTCTTGTGGGTTGTTTGGTTTGTCCTTTTTGACTCTTTGTGTAACTTTTGTCACTGCCTTGCCCTGTGTGTGTCATGTACAGTGTGTGCACATGCAGCTCTTTGCAGCTTCAGCTGATTGTTCCCTTCCCATGCCCCATCCTCAAGCCTCAGGGACTGTCAGAATAAACTGATTCACAAGATTTGACACTTCTATTGGTTATCTCTTTTCCTCACTTCAGGAACCTGTCCAAGATTAATTTAGTCCCTGTTTTATTCCCCTCTGCCCCTCTGGCGTTTGTGGATCTCAGTTGTTGCGTTGTTTACTCGTGACATTCTCAGCCCCTGCTCAGTGTGGAGCCTCCACTCATCGTTCCTCGTGCTGGGGTTGCTCCTCTTAAGAGATGAGTCCTGGAATATGAATGAGCATAAATCCCCAAGAGAACAGGACACAGTAATCTTCATAGTGGGAGAGAAGAAAAGATGTTGAAGTCTAAGTACTAATTATTAGCTTTAAGCACCTTCTGATCACGTCAAGAAACCAAGACAAGTGTCTGAGTAATTCAGCCCAGCATCTCCTGGGATTTGTGGGATCCTTTTCCTATAAACTATAATCATGATTTTTGATAGATGGGAGTGTTTTTGAAGGACTGATAAGCAGCATTAATATTTGCCAAAATGGTTCAGCTGCTCGTTTTGTGTTAAAGCTTCACTGTCTGTGATTGTCCTTTTAATGACCAGTTTGTGAAGGAAACATTTTTGAGTCTGTTCTACTTGGCCAAAAGCAATGGAGTCATTTATTGTTGGCTAAAATTTCTTCATGTTTGTCCCAGGAAGGCCCTAAACCACTGGTGGGGTAAATGCATTTATCAGGAGTATAAGAATAGATTCTGCTGTTTCAGTAGCTGGGATGGAATTACCACACTATTAATTCTCATGTTTTGGGATATAAATAGATCATTAGAGAGATCCAGGGATTTTTCTTCCTATAGTAGCCAGATCCTTTAGGTTTTTTTGACAACATTAGATATTTTACTGGAAGTATATGATATTTGTGATAGCAGCCAGTGCTGCAGACAAGGTGACAGGTTTATAGAAATGGTTTCTTTTTCTGAATAATTTTCAGGGCTTCATCATAAAAATAAAAACTTGAAACAAAACTCTTAACCAGCCTTTTTTTTTTTTTTTTTCCCTTTAAATTTTGCCTGTCATTGGCAATACTTTTGATGTGGAAACCTTCTAAAGGATGGGAAGGTGTAAGAGGGATAATGTGTAATTTCCCATCCTGCATTTCCAAGTCAAGGTTACCACACTCAGTTTAGGACACAGTGAATATAATCAGATTAGTATTCTTAAAAATAGGGGCATTAAGACTTAATGGTTTGGGGTTTTTTTTTTGCCTGCAATAAGGTGTCCCAACTATTTCAACAGCGTTTCATAGGGTTGAAATCTCATTCTGACTCTCCCCCAAAGAATGAATCATTGCGTGATCAGAAGATGCTGTGCATCACACTCCCATCTAGTGCCAGCTGAGGGAACTCCTGCAGAGCCTGAGGACAAAATACCGTGCACAGATCAGGAAAAAATCCTCAAAAAGATTGATGTGGACAAGGGCTGCAGTCCTGCAGTTATGCCAGACTTTTAATCCTTTTTTGATTGTTACATCTGATTTTAAAAGTAGTGTGGTTACGTTTCCCAGCCTCCGTTGCCTTCTAGATAAATGTAGGGAAAACAAACCAAGGGAAGAGCCTTCCTGTTTTGAAAAGGAATCTTCCAGCTCTAGTTTGATCCACCTTTGCTGTTGCAGCTCAGGTTTGCATTCAGCTTCTATCCCTCACTTCAACTGGATTATTGTGAACTGCTGTTCCTGGGTTTGCTCTGCCCTTAGAAAGGTTTTTTTTTATTATTATTATTTATTTCCTTTCATCTGAATGCTGTTCAAAAAATGCCCTGAGGACTCATTCTTGTTGCTCCGATGGATGCTCTGAGAATGCTCTGGGTTTGTCTGGGTGTTGGACACAGAACAATCTGCTCCCCCCTGGCTGCTCTGCGGGAGTTGTGTGTGACCTGCTCAGCTCCAGGAACCTTGGATGTGTTTGCCACGCTTCTGAGGACTCTCTCTCAGAACCAGAGCACTTCTGGCTGCTCGAGAAAGCCCGAGATTGAGGGTTAATTTGTGCAGATCCGGCAAATCCAGTGTCTCTCTGAAGTGCTGGATTTCCAGCAGGGTGCAGAGCAGCTGAGATCTCTCCTGCATCTGTCTGTGCCCAGGGAATTTCAGGCTGCAAATAAAACCACCGGTCTCAGAGCTGAAGCTGTTTCATTGGCACAACATCCCTTAGCAAGAGGAAAGACTTTAAAGCATAAAATGGTTTATAAGTGATTACCTGAACTAAATACAGTCCTTTGACTGATTTTTTTGTAGCTTTGTTTCTCAGTCAGGTGTAAGAGAGCTGATCTCTTCACCCCTCCACGTCATTTGTTCCACTAGTTTAGTGTGGATGTGTGCAAGGAAGGGCTGGTGATCTGAACTGGAAACTGGGGTTTGTCTCCACTTTTTTTTTGACCAGAAAGAACAATTCCAACTCTTTTGATTTAGATTATGGGGAAATCCTCTTTCAGGGTGGAGCAGGTCCTACCCAGCTGACCTGGAACTATTCCTTGCACATTTAGCTGGGCACAACCTGTTTGATCCTCTTGCTTTCAAAGGGGGAAGGAATGAGCATCAGCACTTGCTGGTTTTTAGGTGCCTTCAGCACAGATAAACCCGAGTTTAATGTAAATCAATGCCAAATGCATTCCCAGGGCTCTGAATTGCAGCCTGGAGCCCGGCAGCCAGCTCAGCTCTGCAGGAGATGGGCACATTAAAGCTGGGCTGTCTCTGGTGGGCATCGTGGCTGGTTTTGGGCAGTCCTGGCTCTGCCCCGGGGCACACAAAGGAACTCATTTCACACCCCTCAAGCTGCTCATTTCACACCCCTCGTGTGTTACCAAGCAGATACAACAGGATTTGGGGTACTTTGTGTTCTTACCCTGCACGCCTATAACTGGGAATAGAAAGGCTCCTTTAAGATCAAAGATTTCTTCAGCTTCCTTACCAGTAGATGATAATTAATGGAAACCTAAATCCAACTCCACAGCTATTCCAAATCAGCTAAAAACAAAGAAACAACAAAAAGCCCCAAGATACCCTTTTTATCCATTACCATGGTCTATTTTTGTCTTTAACAATGTTGCTGATGTTCATCTTCTTCCCATTGAAAGTCATTTGGGTAATGCCTGACATCCTAAATAACATCTGAGATGTTTTTGTTTCAACCAAGACAGGATCTATATTTTTAAACAGTCCATGTTCCTTAATCTCTTGTAGTTGCATGAGGTACTTAATTTATATTAATATTTCTATTTATATTAAAGATATGTTTGTAAAATATTTTTAAGGCTTATTCCAGACTTGTGTTGATGAGTGAGAGGTGATCAATGTCTGATTTTTATATATGCACTTGCACACTTTTGAACTAGAAATTTTAACTCTCCTGTGCTGTTCTTTAAAATCTTTCACAGATCTTTTACATAAGAAGAATTAGCCAGATTTTCTTTTGGTTGGTTTTCTAAGCCTCATTCTATTTTTTTTTTATTCCTACCACATGAAATATCTATTACTGTTAAAATATATGTAGCAGCTCAGGACAATGTTCAAATCAAAGTCAGAGTTTCTGCTCCAGAACTTTCCTGGATTCAGGAGGTCTCTGGGATTATGGACAATTTTTCTTGAACACAATGGAAATAGGAGAGAAATCTCCTGGTTGGAAACTTTATTACCAATATGGTCTTCCAGGTCTAGAACAAAACTTGTGTTTTCTGACTTGACATGGTTTTCATTCCTCTCCTGTGCAGACAACACGAGAGAGAGGGTTCTGAACTGATTCAGCTTCTGCAGTGCCTGAGGATGTTCTGATATTCTGATCCTGTTGTCAATTGTGTATAAATACACCTTGGCAGACACTGGAGTTTCGGGAAGACCCAGAACTGGACACCCCAGGCCTTCCAAAGGGTCCTGCGCTGATTCTCTGGTGTAAACAATTTCTGTAAACTGTGGTTTGTTTTTTTTCACTTTGCTGATTTAGCTTCTGCTCTGATTATTTATGTTTATGGCGTCAAGCACTGGATAATGTTTGTAAAATATTCAAATGTCTCAAATCAGGCTCTTCAGGAAGACAAATGAATTTCTTGCTGTTTTCACACGGTGTTTTAAGCTCTGCTGGGCCTAAACTAAGTCACAGAACTGGTGAGATTTTTCCCCTGCTTCTCCTCACTCCCCTCGGGTAAAAGGACAGATAAAACTTTTATGCACAGACTGTGCATGTACTTGTGTAGCACCTTGGCCAACTTTCCCTTTTTCTTGGCTACAGCTCAAGCCCTTGAACTTGTGACACTCTTTTACCTCACTGGATCTGTTTCAAGATTAAACTGTGGAGTTTGTCAGCTTTTCAACAGGCTGGAATTTTCCTCAGAGAACACGCTTGGAAGATGATTTACCTTCTGCCCTAATAATTGTCCTCCTCAAAATGTTTGTTAGCTTAGAAATAATAAATAAGCAGCTACCAAATACAGCTGAAGGGTCACAACATTCTCAGGCTGGGCTTTACTGGCCTCAACAATTTAGCAAGTACAAATAGTGGAGATTAAATGTGAAGATGGTAAACGTGGAGCTGTGCCCGGTTTGCAAACACAAATCTTCTGTCCAGTGCTCTGCCAGAGAGCATTTTCTGGGTGAAATGCTGTGATTTTTGCGAAACAGAGATGCAGCCAGGAGGTTAATTCTGCTTGTTCTTTGCCTGGGGACTCCCCACCCTGTGCCAGGTGGGACACCCTGGACATCCCTGCTCGTCCCTCACTTCCACAGGTGGTGGCACTTCCCTCCTCAGGAGGAGAGTGGCCCCTGCAGGGGATTGTTGTGAGGGCTGGGAAGGCTCTCCAGATGGCTGAGCCTGCAGGACCTGCCTTGCTCAAGGAGTGTCTTTGTTAACACGGTGCTTAATTGGCCACAGGCAGAGCTCTTTTGCTTTCCACTCCCTCTACAAAAGGCTCCTGGGAAGCCTCTTTGAAGGTTCTGGGTCTTTCTCCTTTGTCAGAGATGCTTGGGCTGCCTCTGGGTATTAACAGCTCTTTTACAGGGCAGAACAAGTTTGGAGAGGAGTGAAAAAATGTGGAGTTTTTTTCCGGAGATAATTTTGCCATCCTGGCTAAAGGAGTTCTGCGGGTCAGAACTCAGGTGGAGCAGTTGTTTAAATGTAGGGCTCTGAAAGGGACACTCAGAGCACCTCGAAGGTCCACTTCTCACATTTTTCAAGGTAAGGGAATCCTGCTTCTTACATTTCTTTTTAGAGAAAAGTGGCTTTTTCTGCCTGGTTCTCTGTGGTTCTCAGTGCTGTTCCTGTGAGTTGAACGTGGCTGTGACTCGTGGGCAGAACCCACAAACGTGTGTTAAGTGTTCTTTGAGCTTGGCCTTTCAACATCTTCAGGGAGTTCTCCAAGAGAATGAGACTTTCCCTTCTCTCTGAGCTGGGACAGAGTTTATTTTGGGAATTAGGTGCTTGGGTGTTTGGCTTCTGAGGCTGTAGAAGAACCTGCGTGTAGGTGGTGATGAACTGGCACAATGATGATGAAGTGTCTGGCAGAAGAAGCAGCTGGGGGTTATTGCTTCAAGGCCACCGTGCTCTGGAGAACAGGCAGGGCTGGTTGGTTTTGGTACCTGAGGTATAGGATGCTGGTTTAAGATATATTCCCTTTATATGGGATACAGGTGGGCTGGATTTCAGCCTGTTCTGGGATGCTAAAAGTCAACAATGGTTATTTGTAACTTTGTGCCAAGTTAGAACTAGAGAATTAGGGGAAAAAAAGCCCTGATAAAGACTGAACAGAGTTGTCTGTGGGTTGGTGGTGCAGAAGAATCCAGGTTAATGCTTTCTGCCTGCTGGGTTCCCCACTTTTAATCCAAATTGTTGAGTGTTCAGTGAATACACTGCTGAGTTTTGCTCTCCCTTCTTCAGGCACCAAAGCAGGTTAAGAAACCCCAAGAACGTTTTGCTGGAGGTATTAGACCTCTTCCTTCATGTGCTGTGGCTATTTTGTGCTACCCTGGGGATGCAGAGCAGCCATAAACCTGGATTAGTGCAGGGAAGCAGTGGGACTCTTCAGCAAAGAAGCAGGATGGCTGCAGTTTGCCCTGGTATTTGTTCTCTCAGCCTTGTTTTTAGCATATATTAATTGTCCAACTTAATAAAATTATAATTCAATGCAGTTCAGCTCTCCCAGGAGTCGTGAATATAATAAAATTGTGATTTTTTTTTTTTCTTCTGAAGAGGCATAGACTGTGTCCAGGGGTAAGTCTTCATCTATTTTAATTAATTATTGCTCACAGTCTTGAGGGGCCTGCCCTTAGCTGTGAGAGACGAAAATGTCAGACACTATACCTGCAGACTTTGCCCAGACTTTGGAGAAGAAGAATAAGCATTTGCTTTGCATCTATGGAAAGGAAGAATAAGGTTGTTTGGGTTTTTTTGGTTGTATATATTTTTTTTTTTTTAAAGTTATATTAATTTAGAAGCAAAGAAACAATTTGCTCTCAGAAAGTTTGAGGTCAAGCTTAAGGACTGTGATCAGCACCTTGGCCTAAACTCTCACAGCAGGAGGAGCAGAATTCGAATGTCCCAAAGCCCCCCCATGAAATAGTGAGCAGCTGACGTTAAACAGAGAGTAACATGGAGAGCTTTATTTCCAAACTCTTAAAATTATATATGAGCCCATTTGAAGAGGAAACTGGAGAATGCATTGCAGAGGCAAGATAAGGCTGGTCTTGCTTCTCCTCACTGCAACACAACGGTTTATACCATCATTTTCTCGTTCTTATATTTTATCTCCGCTCTATTTCAGCATAATGAATTAAATCTTGGGGGACATAAAAGTTTTAGGAGTGGCAAATAACCAGCTTCTCTTGTTTGAAATGCAGCATAAGTTAAGTAAACCGAGCCCAAGCAGTTAATAGTTTGTTTTCCTTATAGGCAGAACAATCAACTCTGCTTTAGAGTTGTGCCCTTTGCTTTTGTCCAAAGAACAAACAATTAACAGAGGACAGAGTCCCATAACTTTACCTACAGAGGAAAAGCACAACTCCAGTGTCTCTTGCTTGTTTTCTTTAATTGCTTTCCTGTCCAGAACTGATGGTATCTCAAATTAAACTTTTTTGAGCTCTCCGTGACGAATTTGCCTCATATCAAATGTGTGTCATCTCACGTTTGTGCCTTTCCCCTTTTTTTTTTTTTTTTTTTTTTTTTTTTTTTTTTTTTTTTTTTTTTTTTAATTGAGCTTTGGAGAAATGCTGAATCTTCGAATTTGCATAATTTAAATGCAATCCACGTGGAAAAAAAGATTAATTACTTTGTTTCTTATGCTGTTTTTATTCTCCTTGAATGACCACCAAGTCAGACTTGACGCTGGGCTCTGAGAAGCTGAGATGTACAACCCAGCAGTGGCTGCAGCTTTTAATATTCATTCTCTTTCTCTTCATATTCAAAGCATCAGTTAGAGCTTGTTTATATGCATTACTGTACCTCTTTAAATTAAGGTGCAATTTAAATCAGTTCCATTAAATTGGTCCAATAGGCTGAGCAGCCACTCTTATTTCAGCATAAACTGAGTTTATTTCAGGTTAGTGGAAAGCAGCTAAGAACACTGTTAGCTTAAAATGTAATAATCCATTAAATTAGACGAAAATTGAAATGTCCTTACAGGAGTTTGTGCTGGAATGGACTCCCTTAAATTAGCCTGAGCACGTTTACGTGTACACAAGGAATTAATTAGAAATGAAATCAAGCACTTGTGGGGTAAATTCCAGCCAGTCAATATATCAGAGGAATTGGAATGCAGGGAGAGGGAGTTGTCTGAGCAGTGCCAGTGGCCAGGGGGTGTTTTGAGGACTAAATCTGCCTCCTGAAGTGGGTCCTTCAGCTCTGGCTGCTGTTGCCCTTGCACTGGGTGGTGTCCACGCCCAGGGATGCTCTGGAAGTTTCCAGCTCTCTGGATTTTTCCTCCTTGTACTTGAGTGACTCTCTCTCTCGCTCTCCTTCTCTCTTTGCAGGTAGAACAGGGAGAGTGGCTGGGGAGGGAGTCTGAAGTGGGGTTTTTGCTGTGCTTTCTCGCCCTTCCACGGGATTTTCCAGGAAGGAAATAGGCAGGTGCAAAACAGGGGGGAAAAAAATAACCTAAGCTTTGTATCTGGAAGGTTTATAAAACCATCTGTGCTTTGGCACAGCTCTCAGAAGCACAGAAATACTGGGCTGCTGCCCTGCTACTACTGGTTTCTTTTACCGAGTTGCCACTTGGAAAAAAAAAATTGTGATTTGAGTAATATTGACTGGTTTATTTACTAAACTTGTGTTACTTGAAACGAATGCCAAGATGCATTTTTGGGGCCTGCCTATAGCTTTCTTACACCTAATTTAAGATGAAATTATTGCCTGTAGCTGAATTTCTGTAATGATGAGGAGATGGGGGCGGAGGAAGGGAGAATTCGAGTGGGGAGATGGGAGAGGGACCTGTTCAGATCCTCAGGGGCGTCACTGGAGCACTGGCCTCTTAAAAGCAGCGATAAATCTACCCAAAGTAGCTTTCATTGTCGTGCTCAGAGCAGATCAGATGCACCAGACCTCATTTTCTTGGTGTCATGTTGATATTAAACGAGCAGGAACTAAAGCAAAGACTAAATGTTTTGTTTGCTGGGGATTGGGTTTTTTAATTTCAGTGTCTCCTGGTTCCGTGTCAGCAGCAGTGAGAACATCCAAACAGCTTTTTCCTAAGTGTTTTTTTTGGTTTGGTTTTTTTTTTGCTTTTTTTTTGGTGCTGTGAAAAAGCACAAGAGGCATTTAGGCTTCAGTCACTCCCACTGCTCATGTGCTGAGTGTGATTTGCATCAGAATAGGTATTTTTCCTTTTTATCTGTAAATTAATTTACATAATATTCATCAGTATGCAAGTTGTGCTGGTGAAGGGATTGCTGACACGTGGAGAGATACCTCAGGGTTTTTTTTTTTTTAGCTTATTGTTCAGGCAACAAGTGTATAAAGGTGCAGGTTGCTAATTATACAGTGTGCACCTTGTCAGTCCCACAGCCTTCATCCCATATAAAAGGGGCTTTATTAAATTTGTACTTCCATGGTGTGTTATTTTGTCATCAGCAACACTGAGCTATGAGAGCAAGAGACTTTTTTTTTTTTTTTAATACAAAAAGAAAAAGCATCCATTTCAAGATGTTACTGAAAGTTCTGCACAGGCAAAGGTCTGAACTTTGGGGATACACGTCTGGAAGCCCCATCAGCACTTTGTACACACACACACACACACACACACACACACACACACACACCCACCCGTAGAAAAATAAACATTTAAAAGAAAAGACCCAACACTTTGTGTATGGTTAATGGCGGGGTCTGGCAATGTCTGAATCCAGGTGGGGGTTGACTGAGGTGAATTAAAGAAGTGGAGCAAACAAGGAATTCTGTGAGGATCCGTTGGCTTGGTCAGCAAATAATCTCGTGAGGGTGGGATCCCCAGTGGGTCAGTCTGACCTGAGGTGTTTGCTGAGAACGCTCTGGTGGGTTTAATGTTGCTAAATCAGGAGGTACAAAGCAAGCCCAGTTGCTTTAGTGCTTCATTCACCTGAAGAAAAATGATGTGTTTGGCTGGTTGTGGAACTTCTGTGAACTGTGATTATACTGTAGCTGGAAAACCAAGGAGTTTTGAATTTATTTATTTATTTTTTTTAAGGAATGGGAGTTTGCTGCCTGATTCTGTCTGCTTTCTGTTTCGTTGATTACTTTCACTTTTAATTTTAAGATGAGCACAGCTCTCAAACATTTACAGTCCCTCAAGGAGAATATACATTGGTGTTATGGATCTCCAGGGGCCTGTGCAGTTTAAAGGAGGCCTTACTGAGCTAAACTGTCTTTTACTGTTCAGTTGGGTGCAGCTTTTGAATTTTCCTTTATTATTTTTGTGGAACCTTTAATATATTTTAAATTATTAGACAGAAAAGGTATTTTTTTGTGTGTGTTATCTCCCTTGTAGGCACTGATTCCTCAATGTCTCAAAATCTAAGGTGAGGAAAAAAGCTCAGTACCAAGTCAAAATATTTGGCTGGTGTCAAATGTATTTGCTGCCCTTCTGTGGAGTCAAGGAATTTCTTGTGCCGTGGGAGGGAGGGGGTTAAACCGGCAGAAATTGGGATGTGCCTTGAAGCACATCTGGTTTATGGGAGGATTTCAGGTTCAGGTCTCCTTTTGTGATCCCCAGGAGAGCCACAACCTCTGCTCCTTTACTTCCTCACCACGGGAGTTCCAAGGCAGGAATGGCACTTTCTGCTTTTTCGCAGCCCGTTGTCGAAAAATGAAATCAAGAAGCAGAAAGAGCAAACTGTTGTGGGTGATCTCTCCTGCCACACGGTTCCCTGCAGTGTCCAACCCCAACACTAAAGGAAACCAACTCCTCTTTATCTGGTGGAGTAGGAGCCCCAATCCTGGTTGGCCTTGCCTGTGGCATTCCAGAGATTCCAGCAGCAATCGCTCCACAGTGCTCAATAAATCCTGGTTTGCCTTTCCTCCCTCAGGAGCAAATGAAGGTCCATACAAAAGCAGTAAATGCATCATTTCAAGGCTCAAATAGTAAGGTTGGACTCAATGATCTTGGAGGTCTTTTCCAAGATTAATGGTAGAACCACAGCCATAATTTAACGTAAAGTTAAAGTCATAATTACATAATTCATAACTGAGGTGGTTGTTTGCTTTGCAAGCTGAAGAGCAATTTTCAGATCTTTCTTGTCCTGCTGTGTGTATACATATACTTTTTTTTTTTTTTTTTTTTTTAGGTCAGATATGTGTTTTAAGGCTTCTGCTTGTCAAATTTTATCTTTGTTACTATTCTGGTCAAGCTGTTTGTTTTTGCAAAATAGCTGCTACCTGGTTGATTTATTAGATGTGCTGTCAGCTCAACTACTTATTCTATTAACCAGTCATGTCTTAAATTTATTTGACAGTGTTGATGAAAGAGGGGGAATGGATGTGATTCCATCTGTTCAGGCCAGAGCTGAATTGTGGCTTAGAGGGTATTTTTTTTTTTTTGTCCCCTTCACATGAAAATGTCATCCTCTCGTGCAGCTGAGCTTTAGGAGTTTAGAGATCTCAGAGCAACGAGGTGTCAAAAAATGTGTGGATGGTTTAATGGGGAACATGGTGGTGGGCTTGATGATCTTAAAGGTCTTTTCCAAAGTTAGTGATTCCATGGTTCTGTGATTCAGTGCTGGGGTGTGTGTGTGTGTATAGCTGTATCTAAACCTCCCATATCCAGCCTAAATCTGCATCTAGGTGTGTTTATAAACAGTTTTTCTGAGCAGGTAGTAAACAGATGCAGGACTGAGAGTTACCTGATCAAAGAGAGGACTGCACCAGTAGCAGCAGATGTTCCCAGTTGTTGTCATTACAAAAAAACCTTAGTGGTACTTTCTCAAAACAAGGAATTCAGTTTTTGCTGTGCCCTCCCAGCAGCAATGAGGGGGAATACACCTTCTGTGAGCACTGGACTGGCTGCCAGAGCCACTCTCTGCAAGGATTTCTGTGCCGAGAGGCTTTTGCTGAACTGAAAACTCTCTAGTAGCTGCCTGGGCTGCCTTATAGCCCATCATTAAAACTCCTTATGGAAAGAGCAGCTGAACATGCACTAGAAAATGCTAATTGGGCTCCACTCATTGTGGTTTGGGCTGGAGGGAGGTGCTGATTCCCTGCACCAGCCCAGGTGAGTTCTGTCCTGGGGCTCCCCAGCGAATCAATGGAACGGGCAGTGCAATCAATGGGATATGAATCCCAGTCCCCCAAGGGATGTGGAGAAGCAGCTCCTGCTTTACTGTTTGCAGTCTGGTGGGGCAAGCACAGAAACATTTATTGAGCTGGTAGAGTGTGTGCTTGAGACTGGAATGACTCGTGTTTTAAACGGTGTCTTGTAGCACGAGGATCAATAAAACACTTCTGCTGGGGGAATCCTGGAGATGATTGTGGAGCTCTGAGCTGTTCCCTGCCTGGTTTGTGTTCTCAAGTTGGTGCAAACAACTATAAAAAAGACTCTCACATAAGTAAATTTCATCTCATCATGGTAAATGAAACCCTTCTGAAGATATTATGAACTTAAATGCATTTAAAGGGCAAGAAGGTCTTAGCCAAAATTTTGGAAGAGTGTGAGGTTGGAAATGAGGATAAGACTTGATTTAATTTATATTTAATTTGCAATTTATATTCATTTTATATATATTCAATTTGTGTTGTATTTTCCTTTTGTGTATATTTTTAATTCATACATTTCTTTTTCACATCATTTTAACTTTGGGGCTTAATTTTTTCAAGAGGCAAGGCAGGCAAGTATCACACACTTAGGTCTGTAGCTGTGGTAGCAGGTGGGAGGCAGAGCTTTGGGATGGGAATTCCAACTGGCAGTTTCAAGACGTGGCTCTTCTCAGTCCTCCTGGTTGTGTCCTGTTTTGTGGAATCACTTGGGAAGTCCCTGCTGTCTTTTTCTTCCACTAATATTTTCTTTTTTTTTTTTTTTTTTTTTGGCTCTCTGGCCTTGGTGCAGGACTTTTTTACATCCAGGAGAACTTGTAATACGAGTAATTATTTTTCAGCTCAATACGAGTCATTATAAATAATTGTGCAGTAGCTGAGGGTTCGTTGTACTATCAGCAGTGTTTGGGAGGGTTTCTCCGTGACATTTTCCTCACTGATCAGAAGGATTTAGAAATGACTGAAGCTTTCCCATGCAATTTGTGCACAGTTATGCACTATTAATCCCTGCTACAAAATGGGTGAAATATTCAGTTTATTTTTTGCAGCAGTTGAATATAAATAATTCCCACTTGTGAACAGGATTTCCTCTCGCTCTACAGGGTAGTTTTACATTGCAAAGGGTTTCTCTAGGCTTCTTATACACTTGTAATGGAGAAAAATACAGAATTAATCATCTGGAAAGGATTCATGTCAAGTGCAATTAAATAATAACCACAATTCTTCGTATTTTGTCTTGTTTCTGTACAAGAGCTTAAAGCTTCAACTTTTAAATATGCAGCCTGAGATGCCCAGTGCTAATTTTGTTGTGTGTAGGATGGACTGAGAAAACCAGCAAGGATTTGGGCTGTGCAGCCTCTTTCTCATTAATGCATTTTTGGCTTCTGGAATAATTTACTGAGAGGGTGTTTCGAGATCAATGTTGCGATGTATTTCCATTGACAGGAAAATACTGTTAAGGAAATCACTTTATATATATATATATACACACACTTAAAAAATACATATACATGAAAATAGTAAAATGTATCTACTGGTTTGAATTAGTGAATATATATTTTATATTATTGAATATGTTATATATATATATACACACTTAAAATACATATGCATGAAAATAGTAAAGTGTACCTACTAGTTTGAATTTGTGACATATGTAAGGATTATACAGCTGTGTTTAGGAGGGAGGGGGTGTGCCTGTGTAAATATATTTTACTCCTGAAAAGCTTTGAAAAGCATCTTCCGTCTCATTCTTATTTCGGTTCCCAGTGTGCCTTTTCCATCTCAGTGTCTTAGATTCTAATCATGGAATGGTTTGGGTTGGAAGGGACCTTAAAGATCATACAGTTCCACCCCCTGCCAGGGGAAGGGACACCTTCCATGATCCCAGGATGCTCCAAGCCCCGTCCAACCTGGCCTTGGACACTTCCAGGGATGGGGAATCCACCCCTCCCTCTGGAGCTGTTTAAGACCAGGCTGGTTTGTCTTGGAGTTGGCTTCTGTCCTTCCCTCCTTCTCACTCATTTCCTGGGCGGTTCTTAATCTTACCCAACCTTTAAAGTTCAGTTTACATTCCTGGGAACTCCTTCTGCCTCTCTGGGTTTGTGTCCTCCCAGAGCGCTCAGCCACGCTCCATCCCTCAGCTTTTCCCACTTTGCTTTCCTGGTTCTGTTCCCTTCTTCCTCTTCTCCATTTTTATCCTCCCACCTTTTGAGCTGAGCAGCAAATATCCTCATGATATTTACAGGAGGAGCAGTATTTGGACAGTTCTTTGTTTGGTATTTCCATTGGAAATATCACAAGCAGTCATGTTTCCATGATATTTCCATTGACATTAACTCCAGGACGACTTCCTTTAATCGGGCTTAGGGGGGGAGGAAGCTTCATATTCCTCCTCAGCTTTGTGTGTTTGCTTTTCTCTTTTTCTTTTTTTTTTTTTTTTTTTTTTTTTTTTTTTTTTTTTTTTTTTTTTTTCTTTTTTTTTAAAAATCATTTGGTAAATGAACCAGGAGGAAAAGATCACAATCAGTTGGCTTGTCTTTATTCAGATTGAAAACTAAAGCAAATGTAACTCTGGCAGCAGTTCATGCGCAGGGAGAACGTGTTGAGGTGATTTCAATATTTATAGATATAAAAGCTTAAGCTGCTGAAGGAACACATGAAGTAGTAGACACCTACACTACTTGAAAGCTAACAAATTAGATAATGTAACAAGAAATTTTAATTATTGTCCAGCTATGAAATGCCTTTTTTGAAAGGCCTGACTCATAATAACATATATATGCTAAAAATTCAACCAGTGTATGGTATGTCATGATGTTCTGCATTGGAATTCCATTAATAACAAACCAAACCACCTGAGATATTGCATTTTTACCAAGAAAAAAATGCATTAGGACAAAACATTAGTTTTAATCCTGAAGAAGAAGTAAATAGATTGTGTTGGACGAGAAACGAGAGTAATTAACTTGAGCACTTCAAACACGCAGCTGCAGTGCCTGGTTTTGGGGAGTCAGTCAGGAGGCCTGGATTCTGATCTTGGCTTTTTCACAGAACCACTGAATTCTTCCAAGTCAGTCATTTAATCTCTGTAGTAAAGCAAAATAACTTCTCTGCTTTGCAGGGATATGAGATGAATGTTAAATGGATGATTGGGGGAGCCAGGAGTAATGTTGGCTGTGCAAATGTTGAGCTGAATCGATGCTTCAGGATGCGCATTTGCATAAAGCCATGCTAAAACAATTAGCCAAAGCCAGCCATGCACCCTGGTTTGGGCCCTGGGTAATATTTTTACCTTAATTTGCACCTGATGGAAGTTATAGGCCCAGATGGATTGGAAGGTGGGTGAAATAGCAGCCAGTTTAAAAGAAAAATGCATTTTATTGTAGCAGGTGCTCAGTCAAATCCCAGGGAATCCAAATTTGGACCCACACAGACCATTTGGAAGCTCCTCAGGTTCTTCCCAGTGACTTTGGATTGTTTGTTTGGGAACACTGGTGTCCTGTGCTGAGGGGAATCCACCTGACAACACAACCCTGGAATAGGAAGGAAGATTGAAGTATTCTGCAATATTGAAACGCTGACATGAGGAACAAAAATTCCAGTTTTATTTTAAAGCAGATTTTGAATTTGTCCTTGACTTTTACCCAGTATTTGTGAAGCTTCCTAAAGTCCTGAGAAGTCCAACAGTTCCTGGGAATGTACAGCCATCCCAAGGAACACTGGGAGGAGGGGAGGTTTAAATTGGAGATTTGGAAGATGTTGTTCCCTGTGAGGGTTGCCCAGAGCAGCTGTGGCTGCTCCATCCCTGGAAGTGTCCAAGGAGAGGTTGGACAGGGCTTGGAGCAACCTGGGCTAATAGAAGGTGTGGGACTGGATGTTCTTTGCAACCCAAACCATCCCTGGGGTTCTCTATGGACCAGGAGCCCTGTTTTTCCAGAACACAGGAAAAGGATTTTAGATAATGAGAAGATAAAGGGTCTTTTTGAATCCTGGGTAATAAGCAGCAGTGAAAGCTTTGGCTGAAGATCCTCCTCACTCTGGGATGCTTCACCCTCTTTAGCAGACTTACTCTGCATCTTTTAATTCAAAACATGGTGTCTTTACATTAACATTCTGCAGTGTTCTTATATGTCTTTTAATCAATTTTTTAATGAGGAGATAATTACGTTCTATACGTTTAATCTGACAGATCTGACTGAAGTTGGCTCACAGTTCCAAAAATTCCTTAGGAGCCTGCATGCAACCCACAGGCCTTCTTTGCTGAAGACAGTCAGCCATATTTTTAGATGATTTTATGTTTGATTCTTTTTGCTTCTCATTAATTCAGCCACCCTTAATGAGATGAAATAACCCCCAATGCTCTCTGAGATGTGTTGCAGTGACTTACTTGTATTTTGTTGACTTGTATTTTGGATGTTGCCATTAACCAATGTGTTGAATCAGAAAACATTCTTTTTTTGGGGGAAAACAATGGTGAGAAACTAAAAATCCTTTGAGTCAGTTTTCAGATGGTGTGTCCTGAGCACTGCAGTGGCAGTGTGGTGAGATTCAGAATCAGAACGAGCCTGTGGAAGCCATGAGAGGAAGGGATGGTGGTTGTTCCTCAGGAACAAAAATGTCAGCGGCAGGAGGGCTGTTTTAAAACACTCCACCTTTCTTGACGAAGTTGTGACAGCCATGCCAGGTTTGTGAAACCTGGGAACTCCCAGGACAGCTTAATGAAAGATGGAGATTGGTCTTTGAGAGGAGGAAAACGTAGTGACAGGTCCAGCTGGAAAACGGGAGGTGTGGATGAGCTGAACGTAAAGCTTGGACAAAAATTACTCATTTATCTTTGTCTTAACCCTTGTGGACTTTGGTTGATCATTCCCCCACCTTGTACTCCCAAGCACATCTGCACCCAGGAGAGATTTTTCCTGGGGTGGCTCTCTCCTGTTTGATTTCTGTTGGAATCATCTGCAGATGGGATTGTTACAGTCCAATCCTTCCCCTGGGATTACCTCCAGTAAAGCTGAAGAGATCAAGGTCATCCAAAGAGCTCCTGCTCTCCCTTGTCCTCAGTTGAAAGGTGTTTTGTAAACTACTGTCATCAGTCTTAAACTTCTGACTGGAAGGGTGCCCAGCCCAAATCTTGGAGTGATCAGACTAGTTTACATAAGATTTTCTCTTCACCTCAAAGGAAGTGCTGGAAGCTATCACCGAGGCATTTGTTTAATCAAAGCAGGGTTTCAATTAAACCAATTTGGTTGTCAGAAAATGAAGAAACGACAAAAATAAAATCGCAGAAGATGTAATTTAAGAAGGAGAAGAGAAAATAATCATCTAGCCCTGCACTGTAACAGGATTTCCTTATCAACCCCTCTCCAGATGCAGTCACTGTCATTTAGGCCATGCCAGTGACTGGTCCCATGCCAACCTAATACAAGTTGGTTCCACTTGTCACCCTTTCAATTTCCCAGCTGGACTCAGTTTTAAAGGGCATATTAACATTATCAAAGGAATCTTTAAGATGTGTCTCGGTTTTCTTCTAAATCTGTTTTGTTTCTAAAGCATATTAGTGGAAAAAAAAATAATCAAATGCTGGAAAGG
>NW_020955675.1:697576-702377 GCF_003031625.1 Empidonax traillii | reverse complement strand
GCCAACCTAATACAAGTTGGTTCCACTTGTCACCCTTTCAATTTCCCAGCTGGACTCAGTTTTAAAGGGCATATTAACATTATCAAAGGAATCTTTAAGATGTGTCTCGGTTTTCTTCTAAATCTGTTTTGTTTCTAAAGCATATTAGTGGAAAAAAAAATAATCAAATGCTGGAAAGGAAAAAAAAAAGAAATATTATTACCTTTGAGTGGTATCAGATGTTATGCTCTCAAATTAAATGTATTCTCTTCTTCTTTCCAAATGTGAAATATCTTCTCCAACACATGGCTGTAGAAATCATTTCCTTTAAGAGCTGGAGAATCCCTTTTGCAGTCAGAAATTCAAGTGATACACATCCCTGGTTATTAAACCCATTACCTGAAAAATGTCATTGCTTATTAACTTTAGAAGACTCTGGGTTTTTTTTTATTCAAAATTGCAAATATTCCCAAAGTCAGTGTTCAAAATTATGCAGACACTCTAAAGAGTGGAAAGTGATGAGAATAATTGAAAAGCAATGGCTGTCTGCATGCTCTTAAGAAAAGACACCAAGCTTATATAAATACCAAAATAAGAGGAGATCTTCTCCACTTTTTCATTTATTCTCTCTTATAAATTCTGTCTAAAAGGAATTTTTTTGGGCTTTTTTGTCCAACCTTGCTGAAATGCAGTGTTGGAGAGGCCTTGGTGGGGATATGGTTCTGTTCTGTTCAGGCAATAGATTTGCTTTTGTTTCTTTAGTTCTTACTGAGGAATTAATGAAAATTAATGGATGAAAGAGTAGTAAATTACACAGAAATTACTGAAAACCTGCATTGAGTTCCTATAATTATTCAAGGTTCTAGATTTTAGTCCATTCTGTATTGGAGTTGATGTTTTAGGTGCAATTCTTGCATCTTTCCTCCTTCTTTTGTCGTTTTGCTTTTGTTTTTCTCTCTTCCCCTCGGTATCCAAATGACCAATTCCCATCCTTTATAAAATAACCTCTTTTAACAATTTTATAGGCTCCTGGTCTAGCTGACATAAATCCTTCCACCTGCCCAGGGCAGGATGGTGAGAAGTTGTTGGAAAGGGAAGGGATTCCTGACCTCTTCACCTGGTGCAGGAAGTGTTACTGCTGAATTTCCAGCCCAAAACTCCCTGTCTCATCATTTTCCTTCAGCCATTCCCTTCATCCCCTTCCCTGGGCATAAATCCTTGATTTTCTTTTTTTTTCCTGAAAGCAGAACTTTTCTTGGCAAGAAAAAAAAAACAAACAAACAACATTGCTTTCTTTATTTTAACCTTTCATGTCACTTCCCCAATCATTTAATGGTGTGAAATTTTATTTCTTCTGTCTATCCATGTATAAAATCATTTTCCTAATGGATGCTATTTTTTGCTTCTCTGTTATATCATTGTTTTTTCCCATTTAGTACTTTGAAGTCAGTAGAATTTTGCCAATACAATACCAGGGCTAGTGAGTTATTAACTGGTGTTACTTAGTCTTTTACGTGATTAAACCTAAAGGAATTCCTAGAAAATGGATAGAAAATCCACTGATTATATCTACAGGATTATCGGTAGCTGATAAAGACTGTTCAGCTTCAATTACTATTACTTTTAAAAGCATTTTCTTTCAGTTTTTGTCTCTGAAAAGTAAGAGAAATGTGAAACTAAGGTGCCACAAGTCAACTAAAGCTTAACAGAACTCTTTGATAAAAAAAAAAGAAAAGAACACAGTTGTTGGGTATTAAATTTGCAGGTGCAAATTCTGTTCCCATCAAAGATGACGCTTCAGCTTAATTACTTCTAATTTATGGAGCATTCTGGCTGGCACTGCTTCAGTGGGCATATATTTGCTCAGCAATATTACCTCTTAATGCCCCTCTGGGTGGATTTGCATTATCACACACAGCTTTTCCCACCCCAAAAATAAAGGAACTCTCTTGTTTTGAGAGCAACTGCCTTAATCTGCCACAGAGAGAAAAACCAGCGTTCTTGTCATCACGTTTGAGCCACGCACTGTGAGATGTGCCAGGAGTTTTCCCAGCCTCAGGTTCGCGTTGCCTTGATTGCATTTGAATACTCCTCGTTCTCCTGAGAGCTTGGATTAGTTTTATGGTGATTCCCACCTCTTGCACCTCCAAAAGGTGTGCAGTTCAGGGGAGGAGGAGGAGGTTTGGACACCCGGTGTTTGCCATTAGAGGGCTCCTGTTTGTTAAGCTGCCCACAAACCTCCGTGCTGGGAGCGAGGCTCTTTCCCTCAGCTCAGCACTGCGGTGCATTCCATAAATTTCCTGGAATCTCCTGCCAAAGGAGCCACCAGTCCTCTGTATCAGCAGCAGAATCTAATTTTGGCTGCAGTGTTGGTGTCACTGGTCCCCATCACCCTGCTCAGCTCAGGAGCTTCCCCCTGTGTTCCACAGCCACGTGGGACCCCTCTTGGTCCCTCCTGAGGCTTCAGAAGGATCTGATGAGATGATAATTTGATAATATGGAACTGAACTGGGACATATTAGAGATTACAGAGCAGGAGAGCCTTTGAGGGCTGTGTGGGAGGGGAAAAGGAGACTCTTGTGTGCTGGTTTGAGACATCAGGGCCGTTCTGGTTGGTGTATGAGATGAGATCTGGGGCAGGGTGTGGTGTAGTCTGAGCACCTGGCTGGAGAAATGAGATATTTCAGGGGTCATGGCAGGATTTTGAAACCTCTTGCAGTGGTTTTGTGTTGGGGGGTCAAAGTGGAGTGGTCTGATCTCTCTCTGTGCATTTTTATGGGGATGCTGGATGAGGGATTTCTTTTGTTGTTAATTTGATGTTTATGCTTCTGTTTGCTGTCTCATGGCAGAGACAGCAGCAGGTGACAAGTCATGGAGTGGATGGAAAATAAAACTGGCTGCCTGGAGCTGGTTGGGCTTGTCAGGGTGGAGTGAAGGTCACTTTTCTACCCCCTCTGTTGAGCTGTTTGAATGTGAGGATGGTGTGTTTGGCTCAGAAGGGACCCACAGACAGCAGATACAGGAGATAACTTTGTGTTCCATATCTGATCTTCTTCCCTCTCTCTGTCTTCATCCTCATTGCCAACAGGCCATGAGGTTGGTCCAAGGTGCACTATCCAGGTAATGCTGGGAACTGGGGAGATCAAAGGAAAGGATGTTCAGAAAACATCAGAATTTGTTTATATATATATTTATATATAAATATAAATGTTACAGAATATATATATTTATATTCTGCAACATATATACATGTTTATATGTTACAGAATATAAATATTTAAATTTGAGCAGTGTCCTGTGTTTTTGTACAAAAAATCAGTTTGCCTAAAAACTCAGGTAAGAGCCCTCAGGGACTGATTTTTTGGAGAGGAGAGAGCAGGAAGGAATTGGGGAAAAGCACAAGGAGCTTGTCTTTGAGGGACTGCAGGAATAACTGGTGGAATGGGTAGATGGTACCAAATGCAGGGCAGTAGATGCTGAATCTGAGTTAATGGAGTATTTGAAGCATTTGTAGTTGAGGTGTGTGGAGCTCTGCCAGATCCTCATGTTAATGCTGAGATAAAAACAGAATTTTAGGCTTTTTTTTTTTTTTAATCGATTCAACATTTTTCTTGAGTGAAAGGGTGGACTGAAGCAACTCTGATCTCAAAGCAGAGAATAGCTGGAGCATTTACAGCCTAAAGTGTGGGTGGGGAAGGCATCTAGAAAAGCATCTGTCAGCTGGGAGAAAAGACATTTAAAGAGGCAGCACTTGTGTCCTCTGGGCCAAAGTTCACCCCGAGGATTCCCTCCTGTGCTCCCAGTTTATAGCAGCGGTAAGATGTGGTTGTCAGTCTGGATTTTCCCCTTCTTTTGGTCTCTTAATTTCTCAGATATTCACTTCACCACTTCCAAAAGTCAAAACTGCAGCTGTGAGGCCCAAAGGCCCCGAGTTCAGTTGCTCAGGGGGGGCTGTTGCAGTTCAAAATGCTTTGCTTTTATCCTTCTACTGGTAATTTTAAAGTAGTGGATTTGCTCCTGGCCAGGAACAAACTGCTTTTGGGTTGTTGAATAGCAGCTTCTTATCTCCAGATTCGCAGATGGGATTGTGGATGTCCCACTTGTGCTGGTTAGCATTGAATAGGAAGTTTTTTTTTCTTTTTGTAAATGATTCTTGGCAGGAGCACTCATTACATTTCTATTGAGATTTATCTCCACAGCTGAGTTTGCCTCTGTACCATGCAATTAAATGGATGACCATCCTATGCAGGAGGAAATGCTTCTATTAAAGATGAAAAGAACTCAGAGTGAAGCCAGCAACACACTAGTGAAGCAGCACTAGGGTTTTTAAGCCAGCTTTGCTTCAGTTTTCAGAAGAAATGGGGGGAAAAAAAGGAAAAAAAAGGCATATATTAGGTATTCCTGGTCTCTGAAATACCACACACAACATTTTTCTCCAGCACGTGCTCATAAATGGATTGCATTGTTATATCAGCCTTTTGGGCTGGAAAAATACTCTGAAAGGGGGGGAAAAAAAAAAAATCTCGTTTTCCACCATTAGGTAATGAGAACGTGTCTGTTGCCTTGCTGAGAGCTGTAAATATTTCCTGTCATGTTCATTATTGCCTTTCTAATGGCAGGACTCCCAAAGCTGACTAGACACCGCATTTTGTTTTACCAGAAATTATTCAGAGAGATACTCTATGGACTGGAGAGCCCTGTTATATCTGACAAACTAATCATAACATGTCTGTGAATCTGTATTTTCTTCAACTGTTCTGCAGAAACAAGCTCAAAATATCATTTAAGCTCTGATTCTACTGTAATTTTTTTTTTTTTTTTT
>NW_020955675.1:692755-697555 GCF_003031625.1 Empidonax traillii | reverse complement strand
GCCAACCTAATACAAGTTGGTTCCACTTGTCACCCTTTCAATTTCCCAGCTGGACTCAGTTTTAAAGGGCATATTAACATTATCAAAGGAATCTTTAAGATGTGTCTCGGTTTTCTTCTAAATCTGTTTTGTTTCTAAAGCATATTAGTGGAAAAAAAAATAATCAAATGCTGGAAAGGAAAAAAAAAAAAGAAATATTATTACCTTTGGGTGGTATCAGATGTTATGCTCTCAAATTAAATGTATTCTCTTCTTCTTTCCAAATGTGAAATATCTTCTCCAACACATGGCTGTAGAAATCATTTCCTTTAAGAGCTGGAGAATCCCTTTTGCAGTCAGAAATTCAAGTGATACACATCCCTGGTTATTAAACCCATTACCTGAAAAATGTCATTGCTTATTAACTTTAGAAGACTCTGGGTTTTTTTTTATTCAAAATTGCAAATATTCCCAAAGTCAATGTTCAGAATTATGCAGACACTCCAAAGAGTGGAAAGTGATGAGAATAATTGAAAAGCAACGGCTGTCTGCATGCTCTTAAGAAAAGACACCAAGCTTATATAAATACCAAAATAAGAGGAGATCTTCTCCACTTTTTCATTTATTCTCTCTCTTATAAATTCTGTCTAAAAGGAATTTTTTTGGGCTTTTTTGTCCAACCTTGCTGAATTGCAGTATTGGAGAGGCCTTGGTGGGGATATGGTTCTGTTCTGTTCAGGCAATAGATTTGCTTTTGTTTCTTTAGTTCTTACTGAGGAATTAATGAAAATTAATGGATGGAAGAGTTGTAAATTACACAGAAATTACTGAAAACCTGCATTGAGTTCCTATAATTATTCAAGGTTCTATATTTTAGTCCATTCTGTATTGGAGTTGATGTTTTAGGTGCAATTCTTGCATCTTTCCTCCTTCTTTTGTCATTTTGCTTTTGTTTTTCTCTTTTCCCCTCGATATCCAAATGACCAATTCCCATCCTTTATAAAATAACCTCTTTTAACAATTTTATAGGCTCCTGGTCTAGCTGACATAAATCCTTCCACCTGCCCAGGGCAGGATGGTGAGAAGTTGTTGGAAAGGGAAGGGATTCCTGACCTCTTCACCTGGTGCAGGAAGTGTTACTGCTGAATTTCCAGCCCAAAACTCCCCCTCTCATCATTTTCCTTCAGCCATTCCCTTCATCCCCTTCCCTGGGCATAAATCCTTGATTTTCTTTTTTTTTTCCTGAAAGCAGAACTTTTCTTGGCAAGAAAAAACAAACAAACAAACAACATTGCTTTCTTTATTTTAACCTTTCATGTCACTTCCCCGATCATTTAATGGTGTGAAATTTTATTTCTTCTGTCTATCCTTGTATGAAATCATCCTCCTAAAGGATGCTATTTTTTGCCTCTCTGTTATATCATTGTTTTTTCTCAGTAAGTACTTTGAAGTCAGTAGAATTTTGCCAATAAAATACCAGGGCTAGTGAGTTATTAACTGGTGTTATTTAGTCTTTTACGTGATTAAACCTAAAGTAATTCCTAGAAAATGGATAGAAAATCCACTGATTATATCTACAGGATTATCTGTAGCTGATAAAGACTGTTCAGCTTCAATTACTATTACTTTTAAAAGCATTTTCTTTCAGTTTTTGTCTCTGAAAAGTAAGAGAAATGTGAAACTAAGGTGCCACAAGTCAACTAAAGCTTAACAGAACTCTTTGATAAAAAAAAAAGAACACAGTTGTTGGGTATTAAATTTGCAGGTGCAAATTCTGTTCCCATCAAAGATGACGCTTCAGCTTAATTACTTCTAATTTATGGAGCATTCTGGCTGGCACTGCTTCAGTGGGCATATATTTGCTCAGCAATATTACCTCTTAATGCCCCTCTGGGTGGATTTGCATTATCACACACAGCTTTTCCCACCCCAAAAATAAAGGAACTCTCTTGTTTTGAGAGCAACTGCCTTAATCTGCCACAGAGAGAAAAACCAGCTTTCTTGTCATCACGTTTGAGCCACACACTGCGAGATGTGCCAGGAGTTTTCCCAGCTTCAGGTTCGCATTGCCTTGATTGCATTTGAATACTCCTCGTTCTCCTGAGAGCTTGGATTAGTTTTATGGTGATTCCCACCTCTTGCACCTCCAAAAGGTGTGCAGTTCAGGGGAGGAGGAGGAGGTTTGGACACCCGGTGTTTGCCATTAGAGGGCTCCTGTTTGTTAAGCTGCCCACAAACCTCCGTGCTGGGAGCAAGGCTCTTTCCCTCAGCTCAGCACTGCGGTGCATTCCATAAATTTCCTGGAATCTCTCGCCAAAGGAGCCACCAGTCCTCTGTATCAGCAGCAGAATCTAATTTTGGCTGCAGTGTTGGTGTCACTGGTCCCCATCACCCTGCTCAGCTCAGGAGCTTCCCCCTGTGTTCCACAGCCACTTGTGACCCCTCTTGGTCCCTCCTGAGGCTTCAGAAGGAACTGATGAGATGATAATTTGATAATATGGAACTGAACTGGGACATATTAGAGATTACAGAGCAGGAGAGCCTTTGAGGGCTGTGTGGGAGGGGAAAAGGAGCCTCTTGTGTGCTGGTTTGAGACATCAGGGCCGCTCTGGTTGGTGTATGAGATGAGATCTGGGGCAGGGCGTGGTGTAGTCTGAGCACCTGGCTGGAGAAATGAGATATTTCAGGGGTCATGGCAGGATTTTGAAAACTCTTGCAGTGGTTTTGTGTTGGGGGGTCAAAGTGGAGTGGTCTGATCTCTCTCTGTGCATTTTTATGGGGATGCTGGATGAGGGATTTCTTTTGTTGTGAATTTGATGTTTATGCTTCTGTTTGCTGTCTCATGGCAGAGACAGCAGCAGGTGAAAAGTCATGGAGTGGATGGAAAATAAAACTGGCTGCCTGGAGCTGGTTGGGCTTGTCAGGGTGGAGTGAAGGTCACTTTTCTACCCCCTCTGTTGAGCTGTTTGAATGTGAGGATGGTGTGTTTGGCTCAGAAGGGACCCACAGACAGCGGATACAGGAGATAACTTTGTGTTCCATATCTGATCTTCTTCCCTCTCTCTGTCTTCATCCTCATTGCCAACAGGCCATGAGGTTGGTCCAAGGTGCACTAGCCAGGTAATGCTGGGAACTGGGGAGATCAAAGGAAAGGATGTTCAGAAAACATCAGAGAATTTATTTATATATATATATATATATTTATATATAAATATAAACGTTACAGAATATATAAATTTATATTCTGCAACATTTATATGTTACAGAATATAAATATTTAAATTTGAGCAGTGTCCTGTGTTTTTGTTAAAAAAAAAATCAGTTTGCCTAAAAACTCAGGTAAGAGCCCTCAGGAACTGATTTTTTGGAGAGGAGAGAGGAGGAAGGAATTGGGGAAAAGCACGAGGAGCTTGTCTTTGAGGGACTGCAGGAATAACTGGTGGAATGGGTAGATGGTACCAAATGCAGGGCAGTAGATGCTGAATCTGAGTTAATGGAGTATTTGAAGCATTTGTAGTTGAGGTGTGTGGAGCTCTGCCAGATCCTCATATTAATGCTGAGATAAAAACAGAATTTTAGGCTTTTTTTTTTTTTAATCGATTCAACATTTTTCTTGAGTGAACGGGTGGACTGAAGCAACTCTGATCTCAAAGCAGAGAATAGCTGGAGCATTTACAGCCTAAAGTGTGGGTGGGGAAGGCATCTAGAAAAGCATCTGTCAGCTGGGAGAAAAGACATTTAAAGAGGCAGCACTTGTGTCCTCTGGGCCAAAGTTCACCCCGAGGATTCCCTCCTGTGCTCCCAGTTTATAGCAGCGGTAAGATGTGGTTGTCAGCCTGGATTTTCCCCTTCTTTTGGTCTCTTAATTTCTCAGATATTCACTTCACCACTTCCAAAAGTCAAAACTGCAGCTGTGAGGCCCAAAGGCCCCGAGTTCAGTCGCTCAGGGGGGGCTGTTGCAGCTCAAAATGCTTTGTTTTTATCCTTCTACTGGTAATTTTAAAGTAGTGGATTTGCTCCTGGCCAGGAACAAACTGCTTTTGGGTTGTTGAATAGCAGCTTCTTATCTCCAGATTCGCAGATGGGATTGTGGATGTCCCACTTGTGCTGGTTAGCATTGAATAGGAAGTTTTTTTTTTTTTTGTAAATGATTCTTGGCAGGAGCACTCATTACATTTCTATTGAGATTTATCTCCACAGCTGAGTTTGCCTCTGTACCATGCAATTAAATGGATGACCATCCTATGCAGAAGGAAATGCTTCTATTAAAGATGAAAAGAACTCAGAGTGAAGCCAGCAACACACTAGTGAAGCAGCACTAGGGTTTTTAAGCCAGCTTTGCTTCAGTTTTCAGAAGAAATGGGGGGGAAAAAAAAGGCATATATTAGGTATTCCTGGTTTCTGAAATACCACACACAACATTTTTCTCCAGCACGTGCTCATAAATGGATTGCATTGTTATATCAGCCTTTTGGGCTGGAAAAGTACTCTGAAAGGGGGAAAAAAAAATAAAAATCTCATTTTCCACCATTAGGTAATGAGAACGTGTCTGTTGCCTTGCTGAGAGCTGTAAATATTTCCTGTCATGTTCATTATTGCCTTTCTAATGGCAGGACTCCCAAAGCTGACTAGACACCGCATTTTGTTTTACCAGAAATTATTCAGAGAGATGCTCTATGGACTGGAGAGCCCTGTTACATCTGACAAACTAATCATAACATGTCTGTGAATCTGTATTTTCTTCAACTGTTCTGCAGAAACAAGCTCAAAATATCATTTAAGCTCCGATTCTACTGTAATTTTTTTTTTTTTTTTTTTACT